>NW_015167578.1:134866-165780 GCF_001447785.1 Gekko japonicus | reverse complement strand
CTCCGGGGCAAACAGCCATGCCCCCCCGCGATATCCGGCCTGTGTGACCGGGGCCACTATCTGCCTTTCCTTTCTGGCCATTATTCTTATGTGTTTTATTTCATGATTATTACTGAAACTAATTTTGTTGTATACAGGAGGGGCCCTGACTTGGATAGCCCCAGCCTAGCCTGATCTTGTCCGCTTTCAGAAGCTAAGCGGGGCTGATGCAGAGGCAGGCAATGACAAACCACCTCCAAATGTCTCTTGCCTTGAAAACCCTGTGGGGTAACTATACGTCAGCTGTGACTTGATGGCAAAAATAAATAAATAGAGGAGGGGGGGTGTTAAAAAATTACCTGCCCCAGGCACCAAATAGGCTAGGTATGCCACTGATAAATACATTTAAAAAATAAACATGCTAGCTTTAAAGGGACAGGGGAGACCACTAGGAGTAGGGTGAGAGAGCAAGGCCTGGTAGTAGGAGGCAGAGAAAGGGACAGAGGAGCTGAAGTGAATACAGTGAGCCCTGGCTGACCGCCTCCTGCAAAACTATTTGAAAAGCTGGAGTGATGTGGTGGTTTGAATTAATCAGCTACGCTCCCATGTTGCTAAACCACAGCCTTGTGATAATCTCATAACTTCAAGCAGTAGATGCAAAACCACATAAACAGCCTTTATCAAGCTGTCTAAGGCTCACAGAGGACTAGCTGCTTATGCACAGTGAACCCCCTCTATACACAGACACACCCACACACCATTATTATTTATTAGTTACATAGGGTAGGCTAGGTGGAGAGAAATGCATTACATTTACAACCCACCTTTCAGCCCCACAAAGCACTCCTGAGAGAGCATGGAACGGCCATAACACAGCAAGACAGTGACATCCCCAGCGCCAGGCAGCTAAGTGGCGATTGGAGGCTGGATTGTCCATGGCCAAGCCAACACTTTAGCTGCACTGGCTCTCCCCACGCTTGCGATCATGGTCCCAATAGTTAGTGACTTGACGGCACAGTCAGAACCTGACAGGCCACTGCTGTCAGGGCTGCTGTAGATCAGCCACCTGGCGACTCTATGTTCCCAGAGGAAAGTGTTACATCAAACCATATGACTGTCTGAACTGCATTCCACCAGGTCACAGGCAGGCAGAAGTCCTGTAATATGTCGACCATCTTGACTCTGGAACACCTATTGTACAGGTATACATAACTCAAGGGGTTTGTCTGCTTTATACTAAACTAGATCATTGATCCACTGAGGACAGTACTGAAGCTACCTTATACAGAGTCAACTTCTCTGGTCTAACAAAGTCAGCATTTCTACTCTTGACTGGAGTCTCAGATCGAGGTGTTTCACATGACCTTCTACCTGATCCTTTTTTAAAAGGCAGAAGCTGAGGAACGGAACCTGGGACCTCCTGCATACAAAGCAGATGTGCTACCACTGAACCACAGCCCCTTCCCATTCCCTGTGTACTGAGATTAGCCTTTCCCACATGTTGCAGAGCATGGACTTCACAACTGTGCTTAGGAGTCCTTCATCTGCAGTATCATTTGTCAGATAAATGGTGGTGGTGGGGAATGCTTTGTAATGACAACTGCAGGGGCAGGAAAGCATAGCTATCCCCAGGGCTATTTTTGGGCAGGAACGCACAGGAACGGAGTTCCGGCTGGCTCCCAAGTTGGCCACGCCCAGCAGGGACTTATTAGCATAACAGGCCACACCCAACAGCAGAAACTCATTAGGATTGGCTACATTAGGGGTGTGTGGCCTAACATGCAAAGGAGTTCCTGCTCCAAAAAAAGGCCCTGGGTTTTGACAACAAACAAGGTAAACAGAATAAGAAGCAAAAGGTGGGTGTGGCTGGATGAGAACACTTCTGGTAACACGGGGATGTGGCCCAATATGTTAATGAGCTGCACTGTCAGGGTGTGGCCTATTATGCTAATGAGTTTCTGCTGCTGGGTGTGGCCTATTATGCTAATGAGTTCCTGCTGGGCTTTTTCTACAAAAAGAGCCCTGGATCCCAACTTTTTGCCTGAAGTGCCAAAGGCATTTTACATTGTCCTTGCCTGCAGTCAGGAGACTTTCTAGCAATCATCCCATGTCTGGAGACAGGTCTCGTCATGAAATTTTAGCCAAACGTTAACCGCCACATACGTGAATGCCAGTGTAATGAGAACAGACCACATTTCGCCATTCAGTGTGGCATAACAGAGGCCTCTTGCAATAAAAATAAAGAGCAGTTTCTGTCAGAGCTCTCTCAGCCCCACCTACCTCACAAGGTGTCTGTTGTGGGAAGGGAAAGGAGTTTGTAAGCCGCTCTGAGACTCCCTTGGGTAGTGAAGGGTGGGGTATAAATCCAATCTCTTCTTCTTCTCCTCCTTCTTCTAAACAGGCAGGATAGATCTTCTGTTTCTGACTCTCTTCTTCATTGCCTAAACACATCCCTTGGTGTTCTAGGCACACAGCTGCTAAGAGCCACCACAAGCCCCTACAGAAAAGGTCTCTGTGGGACTTTCTCACACCACCCACATCCAACCCCTCAAAATGACATTGCTTGACTGACCCCACAAGCCCCCAGAATCTTGTTCCCATCAAGTGCCCTCCTCAGTGGCCCCATCTCTATGCTCCTAGCGTCTAAAACTTCTCAGCTTGCTCCCAATCTCCTGCAACTCCTGTTCCACTTCTGGAGGAGCCATGGTTACAAAAGCAGATCTCTCACTGAAGTGCCGCTACAAGCATGGATATAACTCCCATTTTAAGCTTTTGCACACGCTCCCATTTGATTGGTTAAAATAAAGGAGAGAGAAATTACAAATAAAAGAAGTCAGCACAAGTGACATTTTGCTTTTATGCTTCATTCGGGCCGTGCCGCTGCCGCCGCCACTGCACCCGTGTAATGAAATTCCTACGGCACTGCTGCATATGGCATCCACATTCATCCATCACATCAGCTCTGAGCCTGAGCTGCATTCCCCACCGCTGCAAGGGAAATACAGGCTTGAGCTGCCATCCTGCTGGCTGCAACTCATCAAACATCTCAAGCGGGAAAGGCGCTGTCACCACTGAGAGAGAGGGAGGGAAGAAGAGAGAGAGCGTCTTTTGGAAGAGCGCAAGTGAGGGAGTGTGGGTGCAGAAGTGGGGGCAAAGAAGGCCACAGGGCTGTTCCTGAGCAAACCCACTCCACCTTCACTCTCGTTTGAAGCACACTTTCAAAGGAAGTTCTATTGACATTGAGGGAATCTGATTGCAACAAAATATGCTTCCAATTTGGGAAAAAGTATTATAAATCTGCATAATTAATACAGATGTCATGTGATAAACCTGTCCCCCCTCCCCAAAGGGAAAAGGACCGAGTGATGGGTTTGAACAAAGGAGACCCTGGATTTAAATCTCAGATGAGCCATGAAGCTTCCATGGATGGCTTAACAAGATTATTGTATGGGCTAATAATAGGCTGTAGGGTTTATGCACCACAAAGAGCAAGGGTGTTGCAGTGGACAGAGTGTCAGACTAGGGATTTGGAGATGCAGGTTCAAATCCTGACTATGCCATGGAAGCATGCTGGGTGACCTTGGGCCAGTCACTACTCTTAAACGAACTTGTTCGCTGTGAGGATAAAATGGAGGTGAGGAGAACAGTGTAAGATGCTTTGGGTTCCTACTGGGGAGAAAGGTGGGGCAAGTAAATACATAAATAAACTTGCTATAGAAATAATGATAATAATTATTATGTTGATAAAAATTAAATACTGTAGGAGCCAAATATATTTTCTAGGGGGGAATATAATTCTCCATGATTTGGACATTATTGGGTTCTTTTGATTTATTAAAATTTCTTTGGCTATACTGGGATAAATCTATTATGCTTTCCTTCAGAAGACCTCACATTGCTACAGTCACCAGCTGCAGAAATTAACAATACAGACTGAACGTTTAACACACTCGTCTCTGAGCGCTGCCATGCTTCTCTCCTAGCACTGATCAACTCAGAACATAAAACACGTTGCTCTAAAGAAGGGGGAGATACACGCTCCCATTTCACAATTGGCAGAATTGGATTGGGAGGAGCAAAGAGAGTCCCCCAAAGCCATAAGATTTGTTGTCAAAGGCAGGTATCCAAGTGTCCCCAGTCCTCACGGAGAAGCCACGAGGTCATAATGCCAGGACTTTTCTGTCACTGAGAAAGACTATGCCAGTACTTAAATCTCATGTTTCTGTCTTGACTAGGACGAGAACGCTATTGTCTGCTGCAAAATAAAATCAGCAGGATTTAATTCCCATTAAATCAATTTATTAAAGCTTAATTTGCATGAAATTAAATTCAGCCCCTATTCAAAGAGCCATCACTCCCCTAAATCATTCAGCACAGGGAATTGAACATAGGCCTAATTAAAAACTTGGCTGGATCCATGCCTGCCTATTTCCCTTGTACCACTCAGCAACTCTAAGAGAAGCCCTGGGGCTCCGCTAACTTAATTTACACACTCAAGGGACAAGCTTTCCTTTGCTCACTCTGTAGTAGGGTTCTTTGTACTGGGTCTGATCTGTGACTTTGTTCACAGGACTGCTGAGATGTGGGGGGGGGGTCATCTGTTCAGTCATTGGTTTGCTTGACTAGATCTACTGCCGTGACATCGGAAGTATGCCTAGATAACGAAGTTTTCAGCCACCAGTATCAAGGAGGGAAGCAGAACTGTCCAGCTGCTTCATTTTAATAGTAAACATTGTATCCCTTGTGAAATAATAGACTTCAGGACATGCTGGAACTAAACAAAACAGCAAGAGTTTTAGGGTGTAAGCTTTTGACAGTCAACGCTCCCATCATGTGGATTTGAATCCTGTTCAGGAATTCAGAGAGGAGGCTTGATTTGAGCCTTCCTGTGGACAGTATTTCTCAGAGGGGATATTGTTTCTACGGTACTGTTCAGTCTCTAAAAGCCACTTGCACTGTGACTTCCACTGGCCTCTTGCAAGTCACTCCCTTTTAAAGAAAAAGAAAAAAAGCTCCATGTGGGCAGAAGTAATGCACTTTGCTACCTGAGAAATAAATCGCCCTGCTGAGCTGCTTCACAGAACACTTACCTCTTTGATCCTCTGCAAAAGAGGCAGCAGCCAGTCCTTGTTCACCTCACAGTGGCTGTCTAAGAAAGTCAGAACTCCTGCCTGTGCCATGTCTGCTCCTCGAATGCGAGACCGGATCAAACCTGTGAAGACAACACACAAACTCAAGGGCAAATCTGATCTTCTGAGCAGAAAATTAGTTGCTTATCATGCCGGGGCACATCCCTGTCATTCTCAGCCACTTCCTCAGGTCAGGTCAGGTCAGGTCCTCCTTCCATCTTGATACATGCCTGTTTTGCTTGGCAACATCACAAATGGACATAAAGAAAGAGCTTGCCTACATGAACATTGTGGCCAGTGCACCCAACCTTAATTCTTCTGGCTGTCACTGTGAAAGCAAGAGAGGAGAACATCACGTTCATATGAGCATGAGAGGATGTAGGCAACTCCTCAAGCATAAAATAATCAAACACAAGTAGAGTTTGCCACAGACATTTTTACCTAAAGCAGGGGTCATTTGGACGCCATCCCCCCGGGTGAGGTGCGGGAGGGCGGGGCCTGGAGCTCCCTGCTGGTGCCCGCTGGAGGTCGCCGCCGGCTGTGGGGAGGACACACTTCCGGTGATGTCAGGGGGTGTGGCATATGCTAATGAGTTATGCTAATGAGTCCCCCTAGCTCTTTTTCTACGAAATGACCCCTGACCTAAAGCAACACTTAAACCAAATGTAGGGGAAAGATCTCAGGATTTTCGAAGGGACCCCCAAAATTGTTAATAAGACTAGTGAAACTTTTAAGTGATGTTTTTCACAGTTACCCACAATTTCCTGAGAAACATTTCAAAACAGCAGTGGCAACATTTCCTGATGAGGAAGTAGAAACCAAACAAAACTTGAATTGCTGTGTCTAGCCTGTTATCACTTCCACAGATAGGGGAAATCTTTTAGTGTGTGTGTTTCTTGTTTCATTGTTCACAATGGGTGATATTCTCACTGGGGGGACAACCAAAGATGCCGGGAACCAGGTGGAGAGGTTGGGTACAAATTCTAATGAATTAAGAATCAACTTAGGTTAGCCTTTAGTGGGGAGGAATCACGAAGGGCAAACTTAATCACTGGGGAAGAGATCTAAGGGCATGCTTGCTTATGGGTTTTTTCCCCTGATGTGTTCCTATAATAGGGATGAGAAAAAATTAAAGATATTCTTTCATTTTTTGAATGAGTGGCAACTTTGGTTAATTAAATTTTAAGTTTTATCATATTTCCTTCAGTGCGTAAAAAAAAGAACCTATACCAAGGACTTAGTTATATGGAAACTGACTGTCTAGCAGCCAACAAACCACCAACAGAAACGGTGAAGATTTTCACTGTATTGTTCTCTCCCTCCTCCATATCCGCAGTCCTTTTCCACCCCAGAGAAGGATTATTTCTGGGGTCACACCCCACTTGTGGACAGACAGTCACATGATGGGGGCTGCAGTGAGAAGTGGTGAAGGGATGAAATTGTCCCAACCTCTCTTCTGTGAGGGGAGCAGCACACAAAGGGGAAAAGAATTTCCACAGGATTGAGTGTGGCAGTGGGACTGGGGGAGGAACACGGTGAAAATCTGTGTCCCACTGGTGGTTCATTGGAATGTAACTGATGAATTCATCTGAAAGAAGCTCTGGTGTGACCTGGTATGGAGCCTTTCACACTAAAAGGAAGTCTTAGGGGGGATTTGAGACATAAAGAAAGTCTTAGGGGGTCATTCAGGACAATTGGTTTCCCTAATACAGGAAACCTATCCAAGCCCTTCTTGAAAACTCTGAAGGAAGGAGATCCCACCACTTTACATAGGTTAATGTGTTTTGTAGAGAAAACACAAAGATGACTTTTGTTTTTCCAACTCAGTGGCATACCTAGCCTATAATTTTTTAACATCCACTCCTTTATATTTTTTTGCTGTCAAGTCACAGCTGACTTATGGCGACCCCGTAGGGTTTTCAAGGTAAGAGACATTCAGAGGCCATTTGCTATCGCCTGCCTACGCATTGGCCCTGTTTAGCTTCTGAGATCTGTCGAGATCAGGCTAGGCTGGGGCTATCCAGGTCAGGGCCCCTTCTCTATATGACAAAATTATTTCCAGTAATAATCATGAAATAAGTATAATGGTCAGAAAAGAAAGGCAGACAGTGAACATTTTATTTTATTTAACTTCATATATATAATCATGACAGTAAAAAAACCCTGAAATTCCAACTCGCTATTCCATCACGAGAGCCAACATGGTGTAGTGGTTAAAGTGCTGGACTAGGATCTGGGAAATCCAGGTTTGAATCCCCACTTGTACCATGGAAGCTTGCTGGGTGACCTTGGGCCAGTCACATTACTCTCAGCCTAGCCTTGACCTGGATAGCCCCAAGGCAGCTTGATCTTGTCAGATCTCAGAAGCTAAGCAGGGCCAGTGTGGAGGCAGGCAATGGCAAACTACCTCTGAAAGTCTCTTGCCATGAAAACACTACAGGGTCTCCATAAGTCAGCTATAGACATCAATGATTGCAGCAACTACTGGGCCTTCGCATTAGTTTCTCATGCAAGTAAAGCGATACTCAAAATCTTATCTCAAAGACTGTTATCATATATTGAACATGAAATGCTGGATGTTCAAGCTGGATTCAGAAAAGGAAGAGGTACTAGAGATCATATTGCAAATTTACGCTGGTTATTGAAGCATATGAGAGAATTGCAGAAGAAAATTAATTTACGTTTCATAGATTACGGCAAAGTTTTTGCCATGGGTCAACCAGGGCTCAGCGACAGCGAGGATTCCTCAGGAGAAGAGGAGCTTTGTGTAGCAAACCCTGAGTCAACAGAAGCTGACCAGCAAGAAAATGAGCTGCAGGCTTGTCAGGATTTACAGCCAACAGCTGTTGCAGAGCCATCATCACCCTCCAGCCCTGGCTCAGCCCTCTGGTATTACCTACACCCTTAGAGCACCGTAGAAGGAGGCTGAGAATGGAACTACAGGTGAGATGGCAAAGTGCATGTCTCCTGGCCTAACATCAGCTGCTTGCTGATAATGGAGATGAGTTGTTACAAGACTGACCATGAGTAGCTGGCTGAAGGCTTGACAATTAGGCATGCAGCTATAAAGCCTCCCAAGGAAGGCTGCTGGGCTTGGACATAATGTGTACACTATACACTGACCTGCTGCCACTGCCTCACCTGTTTAATCTCTGATACTCTGACCCCGGACTGAATGACTTTGTTCTGCTGAATCTCTGGCCCTCTGACCTCAGACTGAACAACACTGCTTGATCTCTGATACCCTGACTCTGGACTGAACAACACTGGACTTCAGAACCCAATTCTAGCCACACCTCCTTTGGCCAACAGACCAGGGCATTGCCACGAGGTATTCAGAGTCTGCCAGTCAGTACATCATTTGATTGTGTGGATCATGAAAAGGTATGGCTGGTTTTAAAAGAAATAGGTATGCCACAACATCTGATTGTTTTGATATGGTACCTTTACTGTGGACAAGAGGCTGCTGTTGGGACAGAATATGGAGAAACAGAATGGTTTCCAATTGACAAAGGAGTCAGACAAGGATGCATTTTATCTCCCTTTCTGTTCAACCTATATGCAGAGCTTATCATAAGGAAAATTAGATTAGATTTGGATGAAGGTGGAGTAAAAATTAGTGGAAGGAACGTTAACAATTTAAGATATGCAGATGACACCACATTACTGGCAGAAAACGGCGAAGACTTGAAACAACTCCTGGTGAAGGTTAAAACAGAAAGTACCAAAGCAAGATTACAGCTGAACATCAAGAAGACAAAAATAAAGACTACTTGGGAATTATACAACGTTAAGGCTGAGGATTATCTATTCTTAGCTCTGTCAACAACCAAAAGGGATATTGCAACCAATAAATCCGAAGAAGATTAACACCATAAAGGACAACCATGAAGGAACTAGAAAGGATCTTTAAGTGTAAGGATGTGTTGCTGCCAACCAAGATCAAGATAATTTATACTATGGTATTCCCATACTATGCATGGGTATGAAAGTTGCACATTGAAGAAAATTGACAGAAAGGTGATTCCTTTATATGTGGTGTTGGAGGAGAGTTTTACAGATACTATGGACCACCACAAAAACCAAATAAGTGGGTTCTAGATCAAATCAAACCTGCACTCTCCCTAGAAGCTAAAATGACTAAACTGAGGTGATCGTACTTTGTTCACATTAAAAGTAGACAAAAGTCACTGGAAAATACAATAATGCTAGGAAAAGTTGAAGGAAGCAGGACAAGAAGAAGATCCAGCATGAGATGGATTGCAGTTGTAGAGGCCTCACTTCAGAAAGGATGTGGACAGAAAGGAGAGCCTGCAGAAGAGAGCAAAAAAAGACTGAGGGACTTAGGAATGTTCAGTCTGGAGAAATGGAGGTTGCAGGGGGACATGATTGCTCTAAGTATTTGAAAGGCTCTCACTTAGAGGAGGGCAGGGAGCTGTTCCTGTTTGCAGTAAAGGATAGGACTTGCAATAATGGGTTTAAATTACAGCCAGAAAGATATTGGCTGGATATTAGGAATTTTTTAAAAGTAAGAGTAGTTCAGCAGTGGAATTGGCTTCCTAGAGAGGCGATGAGCTCCCCTTCACTGGCAGCCTTCAAGCAGCGATTGGATGAACACTTGTCAAGGATGCTTTAGGCTGATCATGCATTGAGCAGGGGGTTGAAGTAGAAATCAGGGGTGTCGAACTCATTTGTTATGAGGGCCAGATCCTGACATAAATGAGACCTTGTTGGGCTGGGCCATGTGTCTCATAAAATGTAATACCAGGTAGTGGAGATATAAACTTTATAAAGGACAGAAACACAAAGGGTTGGTTTTTTTACTAAAAATAAAATCATGCTTAAAACATTAGCACTCTTGCAATATTTTGTTTATTTAACAGTGTCTGATAACTGACACCTCTTGCTCTGAATTATTGCATCACAATGTCTGTGCTGCTGCAATCTTGAGTATGCTGTTCAGGTATGTATCTGTAAGCTGCAAACCTATGATGACACAGCAGCAGCAGAACTGGAAGAAGAAGCAGAAGACAGCTAGTTCTACTGTGAGCCTGATAGAAGCCCTCTGGGGGCCTAATCCAGCCCCTGGGCCACATGTTTGACACCGCTGGACTAGATGGCCTGTATGTCCCCTTCCAACTCTAGGTTTCTATGATTCTATGACTCAGTCTAGGAAGCCAAGGCCCTCAGTCTGCAAGACCCAATCAAGGCTAATAAGGGGACATTTTGAAGGTAATTAATTCATAGAGTAGCTATGAGTTACTCGTACACACACACACACACACACTTTCAATCTGCTCCCAAAGTGATAACTCACGAGAGGTGTATGGTTATGGGTGGAACAAGGACAGTAATCCATCTAGGACACACCCTTTTATTCTGGCTTCATTTATGCTGTGCTAGTCACCACTATCAGCACCTCAGACTGAATGGAAATCAGCACTCTAAATTTATAACATTTTGACTAAACTAGATTCTGACTCAGAGAGGGAAAATAAGTGCCCCTCTCTGCCTACACTCTTACCTTACAGCACATACTTGCAAACACCTGCACTACACTCCTGATTCACTTAAATGCCAAACTGCACATAGAGTGGAAGTTCCACAATCAGATCTCCCATTTAAAAACAAAAAGTTGGAAAGCATGAGGAGGGAATGGGGGAGGGCACCAGATCAACTCCATGGCACTGGGCAAAACATGGTTAACTTTGCATTGATCCCATGCCATTTTCCAAATCCCCCCTGAACCTGTTACATGTTCCTTGGGGGAAACCATACAGGCACCATACAGGGCCTTGCACAGTCTCATGTACTTTGGCCTTTAATAAACACTATTACTGATTTTTATTTATTATTCCTGCAAACAAGGGTTAGAAAATATTAATTTAGACTGTGGGTTTGGGAGGAATACTGTGCCAAGAGGTTGCCAGTAATAGCCCCTGGAGCCTGCTGCGGTGATACGCATCCTCTGTACATATCTACTTAATCTTTAAAATACAATTTAATTAAATGTATCAAAAAAAATTCCCAGAGAGGCGGCACGAGCCGATCTCGTCTGTTTCGTTAGAACAAACAGCTTTAAAAAGAAGACCCCAGGCTTTGTTTTGCCTGTTCTAATTTTCTGGCTAATAAGCTGCAGCTGAGACTCGCTGGATGTATTAATAGACCAATCTCTTCAAGAATGGGGGTGGGGGGGGGAATGAGAGAGAATCTATTTTAGTCCTGAGCCCTTCTGAACATCTTTATAGCATTCTCTCCCTTTGAGCCAGTTTGAACTGATAGTCATAGGCCTTGGGAGAATTAGAATCTTTCCATACAACAGTCCATGGGCATGCTGAGCGGGTCTTGTGAATCTCTGTTGAAGAAACATGCATAGCAAAGCAGTTGCTTACCTAGCTCGCCTGACCACTGTTTGACTCAGCTTACTGCACCCTGGCAGGCTCGCTGATCTAACATATCTACATCCTGATCTTGGCCTTCAGAACTCAAATGGGCACATGGGGCTTCTCTCTGTTTACTCGTCACAACACCCCTGTATGACAAACTAGAAAGAATCGCATTTGACTAGCCCAGGGTTACTAAGTGAGTTTAATAGCTGAGCATGGATTTCAGCCCAGGCCTTTTTAAAGTATGGAATGATCCATAGAAGCTGGGGGGGAGAAAGCTATGCAAAGCATTTTGTGACTCAACTCTCTGTCCATGGTCCTGACTTAGGGATGGGCATGAACCTTGTAACAAACCTCAATTCATGGCGAAAATCGCCTTGGCTGTGGTTTGTGAACTGAGGTTCATGCTCATCCCTATCTGTGACCCTCCCATGACCCTCCATGTGTTTTCTGGAGGTTCACGGGGCTCGTAATGGGAAGCAGGGGGGAGTGAGAGGGATTGCTGAAATGGCTTGCATCCATTTCAGCCTAACAGTGGGGCTGGTGCACCTGTCAGCTGTTAGGCTGAAATAGATGCAAGCCATTTCAGCTATCCTTTTTGCTCCCCCCTGCTTGGAAGAGAATTCCCCACTGCTGGCAGATCCTGGGGGCAGGAGAAGCCTCCCAGCCAGGTCTGTGTGCAGCCATAAGAGACCTCCCTGCTGCACGCAGATCTGGGGGGCAGCTTCTCCTGCCCAGCACTTTAAAGTGCCGGTCAGGAGAAGTCTCCCAGCTAGGTCTGTGTGTAGCATCAAGAGACCCCCCCACTGCATGCAGATTCTGGGGGCAGCTTCATGAAACGAACCGGTTTGGCAAATGAGAAGACTCATGAAGGTTCGTGGTTCATGCAGCCCCACGAACCACGACCCAAGACTAACCTCCATTTTCTCGGGTCCTGCCCATCCCTAGTCTTGACTGCACTTGCATGGATTCCAGCTCTACAGAAAAGAATAGGTCTTAGGGGCAAAGTAGACTTGATGGCAACAGCAGATCAGTGTACCATAACTTGATCTCACAGAACACTTCCATTTCCTATGCTTTCCCTTAACTATTTCTCCCCCACTGGAAGGGCTGGGGAGAAGCTATTTTTGTGTGTGAGTGACAGCACTTAGTAACCCCCTTCCATAATGCATTTTAAACTGCCTCCCATTCCCCCATGTTCAGCATGATCAGTTTTGGTTCTGCATACTCATTTAAATGACAGGTTATCCACACATCAAAAGCAGAACCCAGGGCCCAATTTTCTCTCAATTGTTGGTTTTATGCTTTCTGCCAGTAACTCAGCCATTATGTGTAGGAGCACAATTCATAACTGAGAATCCCATTTGTATATTTTGCCATAAAACTCAGGCACTTTTTATACCCACTTTTGAATCCGCATGTTAAGGGTTGGGATGTAATATCCAAGGGATGCCTGAAGGAAAGCATGGGAGTTTGGTGTCATGTGCAATATGGGTGGTCCCCCAAATGATCTGTAAGGGGCAGCATAGGGTAAGTTTTAATAAAGTTCCATTTTTGTAGATAGACGAGATTGGCAGAGTTTGGTCACTGGTGAAGGTTGATTTCACAGTACACTAACCTACAGAAATGAATTTTCAGCTGTAGTAATAGAAATTTCAGGTAGGCAAACTAATAAAGGGTGAAAGAAAACTAGGCATGTCAACAGACTGAAAGTTTTCCTTTAAAGGAAACTAATTTAACTTTGGGGTGTTTGACTGATTAATTCACCAATTAAACCAACATTACAGTGTCTGTAATACACACACACAAAAAAATTGCCCTTAACACAGAACACAAATAATTTGTTACTTTTGAAAAATAAATCACATTATTAAGCAAATACTCTCTGTCAAGAGATGTCTTACAGTGCTATTTAGCTATGGGCTAACAGGAATGGAGGTGACAGTGAAGAACGCAGTGCCAGGACCCCCCACACACACACTGGTTTCCCAGCAAGGTGAGCTGCTGTTTCCCCTTTGAGCTTCTGGAATTGGAGAAGGGGTGTATGTGAGAGAGGAAGTATACCTGCAAGATGAAAAAAAAGTCTCATCTCACCATCACCAATTTCTTACTCTCTCTTCTGCAAAAGCCTTGTGGAGAAGGACAAGCTGGAGTGTCCTAATGAGGGGAGATGACCTCCTTTTCCTAGCGCAACCCCATCTTAAGACTGGTGCTCATGTTACTCCAGTAGAATGTGAGCCATTGGCACCTTGACTCGGCCGAGAAAAATGCCGTTCCGGATCACGTCTTATCTGCATCTGAACGAAACCCTCCTCGGCTGTGAATGTGTGCAATTTAAGATGTAAATATGTTGTCCTCCCTTACCCCACATTGCATTGTTAGAGACCCTCGTGAAAAATGAGTAACTGTAAATCGCTCAGAGCCAGCAAGCTCTGCAGGACTGAGCGATCAATAAATTGAAAGATTATTTATTTATTTATTTGACTCCCTCCTTTACCACCAGAGTAATGTGGGAGCCCTGGGATTACATAGGAAGAGCCCCTGTGGTAGTTCTACCCCATATCAAGGTCAATCCTTGGGAAGGAATCCTTAGGAGGAGCTGCTTTTCTAGCATCATCTTGGGCTTCTCCTGTTTCCTGATGACTTAGAAAGGAGTAGAGCTCCCACACCTCAAGAATAACATGGGTACTGAGATGTGGTCTTCCATCCCATCTGGTTACCATGGAAGGAAGGTGGTGTGAGGGGAAGATCAGAACCTGCCAGGGACAGGAGGATCTTTCCTCTTGGTAATGAAGCCTGGTTTGAATCCACCTTCCTACTGTACTTCCCCAGTGCAAATGTGACTAGAAAAGAAACAAGTGAATGAACCAGAATTCCTCCTCTCATTGGTATACTTTAGCCTCTCATTCTTGTGCTCCTTCTTTCTTTCTTTATTCCTATTTGTTTCATTTATACCTTGCCTTTCACCCCAATGGGAACACAGAGCAGTTTACACCATTCTCTACTTGTTTGTTTTAGCATCACAAAACCCCCGTGAGGTAGATCATGCTGAGTGTGTGACTGACTAAGGTCACCCGGCAAGCTTCCATGGTAGAGTGGGGATTCAAACCTGGGTCTCCCAGATCCTAGTCTGACACTTTAACTGCTACACAACACTGACACTTTCAGCGCTTTTCAAGAAGGAAGAAAAGGAACAAAGGAAGTTGCCTTCTGCTGAGCCAACCCATTGGTTCATCTCGCTCAGCAGTCTTCACTGACTACCAATGACTCTTCAGGTTCTCAGGCAAAGAAATATCTTTCCTAACATTTGCTACCTGAGGTCCTTTAACTGGAGTTACTAGGGAATGAATCTCAGCCCTTCTGCAAATAAAGCAAAGTAGATACTCTATCACTGAGCCATAACCCTTCCTAAGAGACAGATGGGGAGAAGGCAGCTAGGGGGTGTGGAAGCAGACACTATCTCAATTGCTACCAGTTACTGACCATTAGTTTACTACAATGCCATATGTCCATGCCATTTCAAAAGGAATGCCTCTAATCAGAACTAGATGGAAACCTGTAATTAATACTTGCTGCTTTCCTGATGAGTGTGGTGTTCAATTGCAAAATAATAAATATCTACAGGAATCAAGCCAAAGCGAATAACAATTAAAATATATTCAAGCTTCAAATCAGAAGAGAACATTATTTTAAAGCCTCTGTAAACCCAAATCAGAACTGAACAGAAAAACATTATTCAGATGATAATCTTGGAATAAAATTCCAACTATATTCTGATGGGACATTGGCCTCAAATTGCACTAACTGCCCACTCCTGCTGCATAACCATTGTAAGCATGTTACATCCCCTGGTTTTATTTATTTATTTTTTAATAAATGTCATGTTTGCCTAGAATTCTCTACTTCTTTCAAGGAATCATAAAGTGCACTTAAAGTGTTGCTTTAAGGTTGCTATCTTCTATACTGAAAACAAAGCAAGACAAAAAGCCTGTAAAATTAGTGCCAAAAAGCAATATGTGCGAATTATGGACTGGAATGCAGTCCTAGTAATCCACACACACTCCAATCGTGTTTTGCCATGAGCCAGTGTGGTACAGTGGTTACAGAGATGTACTAGGAAAGGGGATCTAACCAGGTGACCTTGGTACAGTCACATTCTCTAATCCTAACCTACCTCCATTGTTGTAAGGATAACACAAAACAGGATGAGGAAGGGAGAATCATGTATGCCACCCAGAGCTCCTTAAAGGAAGGGTAGGATAAAAATGTAGTTGTTGGGGAGAGGTGTCAGCAAAGCACAGCAAAAATATTTGCACACTTGCAGTGAGGAAGCCTTGCCTTCCATCAGATTTGACTTTTTAATGCCACCACTAGACAAATCTGATTGGGTTCCTGGCACCATGACATCCTCACTCTAACTTCATGATCCTGAACTGGCTGAATTATATAGCCAGTTTAGCCTTCTTTCTGATTGGTCAGTGGCAGTTGAGGCGAGCTTTCAAAAGTCTTGTGAGTCTTGTCAGAGGGAGTAGGTCATCATTTGCACTTTGGCTTGGCAATAGCCAGTCAGGAGGAGAGTGTGTGTTGGCCTGAGGGAAACAGACAAGTCACTTGGGAAGTGAAGGGACACAACTCCTTGCCCTTACTGTGTACCAACACATTTGAGGAAAAGTTCAGAAATCAGAACTTAAAAATCTAAGTGTCAGCCCTAGCTGAATTCCATTTATTCACAGTTGCCAGAACTGGGGTTTAGGTTTGACATAAGAGA
Source organism: Gekko japonicus (assembly GCF_001447785.1). Taxonomy (NCBI): domain Eukaryota; kingdom Metazoa; phylum Chordata; class Lepidosauria; order Squamata; family Gekkonidae; genus Gekko; species Gekko japonicus. Next base: position 149,518 of record NW_015167578.1, on the reverse strand, counting down.
CTGGACAGAACGTTGAAAACTACCAGTCTAGCCAAACAGAAAAGGATTATTGCTCATAGAAAGAGGAGGATATAGCTTACCCAGTTATTCAGACAGTTCAACTCAGAAGGTACCCCTGGTTTGTGTGAAAAGGGAAATGGTCTTAGATTCCTCAAGAGTAAAAATGGGAAAGTTATAATCCCACAAGGACAGTATTTAAATACATGAAGAAAGTACTAACTTCCAGGAAACTAAGATAGTTTTATGAAAATTTATTAAGACACATTGCTGCTGAAAGAAATCTCCAAGACAAACAAACCTCTCACAGTTAAGAACTAAGTCTCTAAGAATATGTTTCAACTATACTCTGTTGTCTGTTTAAAATATTATAATTTGTATAAACAACCAAATTTACCTCAGCTTCTCATCTCCTGCCTTATTCCTAACTCAACTGTGCCTGTTCAATAAAATCAACCTTTCTGTTGAACTTTACCTCACGTCAAGTGCAATTTCCAAAGGGATTTATAAGAGGGCTCCTGCTGAGTTACAAATATGTTCTCTATCACAGGGTGGGACATACAAAAAGTTATAATTCTATAATTCAAATACTGTACTAAGAGGCTGCTTAGTCAGTGTGAGGAACAGTGTTTTGGCAGGGAAAACTGCCACGGAGAAAGCAGGGGTCTGTGATAGGGGGGTTGTGACAGACTGCACTTTAAAATGTTACAAGTGCTGTATAAATATATGAAGAACTGTGAAGGGTTAATGCCTCACTGAGCTAGAGAGTCTTGAGTGACAGGTGGCTCAAAGGGATTTGATTGGCTAGTGTCAGTTGAACAGAAAGACTTGGACCAATTTCGCACATGTAACTTACCTCTGGTTCTCGGCGGGGCAGTTTGCCCCGGATTGTCTGAGTCAATTTCCCATTAAGCTTTTGGTGCACGGCTGTTTGTAATCTGCCCCGGGTTTGCTCCCAGAGTTTCATTTTTGCATTACAGTCTTGGTGAGGTTTCCTGCAGCTTCTCTCCTCCCATTCCCGGTCCTCGCCCTCCTAACCCCTCCCATTCCCCCTTCAATTTTTTTCTTTTTTTTAAACATATGTGCAATTGCATTACAATGTTATGACACAATAAAAGGAAGGAACAGGCATCATGTGGTACATCGCCACTTCTTGACTGGGCATCTTTTGACTTTGTGCCGAGAATTTTGAAAAAATTCAAAATCGATGTCCTTCATCCCACAATGCAATCCTTCCTTCCTTCCTGTTCAGTTTTTCCCGCCACTGTTTCTGCAAATTGATTGGTCAGAGAGGTGGCCACATCGCATTGATTGGCCAGATGCTCTTATCTGGCTTCAACATGTTGGACAAATTGCCAGGCATAAAATGGTGGATTCAGGTTTTGCAACATTTACATCCACGAGTTATAGCAATGCCACCACCATAATATAAATCCAGGAAATGACTAAAAGTTTAAACTCCACTTTAAACCACCCACCACCACCCCCTCCAGCCTGCAGCTCTCTTGGTTGGGATGAAATTGTCACCGTGCTTGGTGGACGTGCTCTCGTAAAAAGGAATTTTTAAAGCCACCAGTGCATAAATCATATGGAACAATGTGAGCAGACCTGCCCAAAATACTTGCACTAGAAGGGCAAGTAATTGCAAGCTACTCTTGCGGGCCAGCATATTTCGTGTCCTCAACATCTCGTTACAACAATCCATCTATATTTTCATAGAAAATGTTTTTGGAACACTGGGCTGAAATGCCTAAAAATAACATACAAAATGCGTAAAGAGTCATGTAAAGATTTATTGCTGATATTCCGAATGGTAGCCAGCGTCCATATTTCGCAGCCGCAATATTATGTTATAAAGTCACAATTTAAAAAAGCAAACAAACAAAGAGGGGTGGCTGGGCGAATGGGCATAGAAAAAGGGGGGGAAGGGAGGGTGCATTTAGGATTCCCTGCAAGGCACCAGGAAACATCTGGGAAATTAAGGATCAAGCTGAACCGGGGCAAATTGGGGGAAGATTCGGGATAAAAGGCGGCTGTGGGTCAAATAGTGTGAAATTGACCAAAAACCCCAGAGGGAAACGAAGAGCGAGCCCGGGACAAAGCCTTGTGTGAATTCAGTCTTGGGAACTGACTGCTGAGGAAAACTGGGAGTTTAACTCTGACTGAGGACTGGGAAGGTTGCCAAGGAGGAGTAGGAGGATCAGTGAAGACCCCCCATTTGGGCCAGGAAAAGGGACAGATCTTCTAATTGGAGAAGTGATTCCCTGCCCCAGCTGATAAGAGAGATAGCTCTAAAGAGTGGAGTGATCCCTGGTGTGTTTAGAGAAGGAATTTGGCCTTCTGAAACCTGAAGAGTCAGTTAAATTCAAGAAAGTATACTGGAGTGTTTAGAAAACACTGAAATAAAAGCCTCTCATCTCAAAGATTCTAAGACTGTGTGAAGAGCTTAAAAGTTTAACTTGCTGGAAACATATGAACTGGAGTTTGTGATTATATCAAGTTAACTCTGAGTTATATTTGATTTACCTCAGACAGTTTAGCCCTGATTTCCCATGACCTTTCCCCTCTACATTGAATAAAATATTTTGTTTATTTTTGAACATTCTAAAGCCTCTTGTGTGCCATTTTCAGAAGTTTAAATTACAAGGGTGATCTTGTCTCTGTCCTCACATTCCTGGGTGAAGCCAACCTCAGAATATCATACTGTGACAGGCTGGGACAGCTACAGATTTTCAGGAAAGAAGAAAATAGATAAAGGGGCTGCTTGGTCAGAAAGGAAGAGAAAAATGGAGGGAATATCCTGCGTCTGAGGGAGGGAAGAGGGCAAGGTCACTGAAAGGTATGCAGACGGAGAGTGATTTCAGCAAAGCGTACTTTATTCGAACAGGAACAAGACAACTTTGGCCGGCTCGCAGGCTGGCTTGTATCCCCCGAGAAACCGCCACCCAAAACACCCAAAACACACCCCTACTTCCCAATGGGTTATTTACCGTGGCCAAGAGTCCCATAGGCTCTCGGCCGGGAACCTAGCCCCCTGATAGGAGCGGGCTAGGATCCGCATAGTCCATTGTCTCTTAGAGCGAAGCTCGACATTTGTGTCTGACCGCATGGAGCCCAAGCCGGCCACGCGGTCTGGACTGGATACACTACAGTCACCATAGGCTTTTTTTGCCATTATTTCCATGATCAACCCCCAAAGGGGGTTGTATTTTACTGCCTCACTGACTCACAGCAAGATACAGATACTTGACGATATTTGGTGCCTTGTTTTACCTCACTCTAAACTGGTAAAGGGGAACTGTTCCCTTTATTGGGATGCTTCTAAATTGATAATAAGCTCATTTTGAATGGGACCCCATGGACTGCTTAGTTATGATTTCAGATAGCCTTCAGATTTCAATTAGCATTGCACATATGCAATTGAATTCTTATTGACTACTTAATTCAAGGCACAATTTAGAGTGACAACATTTACATCTTTTAATGGAGTCCTCTCATTTTGGCTAAATAGCACTATGATCATGTGTCATTTTACCTCTGGTTCAAACTGGCTAAGGAGCTATTCAGTTGGTAACCAGCCAGTAAATGGCCTAAAGCAGAATAGTTTTAGGGTCAAGCCAGACATTAACATGTTCTGTACACACTTCACTCCGCCCAAACTACAGCTTGCTTCCTCTACTGCCAGCACTTCTGTTTGTGCAATATCAATAGCTTTCGGTGAGTCTCATGCAAACAAAGGTACAAGCGACACAGGAACCATCCTGTGTGGCCACTGGAGCAGACCATGTGTGGAGCACAGTCATGGGTTCCAAGCCATTATGTGGGTGATCCATGACTGGATCTCCAGATCTTCTGGGAGTGGGATTTGGTTCAGAGAGGAGGTGGCACTGGAGGGGGACAGGTTTAATTCTTTCCGCAGGCACCCTTTTCCTGAAAGAAGTGCCTCCAATCTGCTGTTATCTGTGACAGGGAAAGAAGGTGGCTACAACACTAGTATCTTCCCTGACCCGGCTAGCCCAGGCTAACCCAATCTCATCAGATTTCAGAAGCTAAGCAAGGTCCACCCTGGCTAGTATTTGGATGGGATACCACCAAGGAATATCAGGGTCACGATGTGGAGGCAGGCAATGGCAAAACCATCTCTGAACATCTTTGCCTAGAAAACCCCATAGGGGTGCCATAAATCAGCTGTGACTTGATGCCACTTTCCGCCACCATCTTCCCAGGAGTTGGGAGTTGCGGTTATGAATCTCTCACATAACTTGGAGTGTTCATTACAGAGAACGGGTCATATAGGAGACTCATGTTAAGCAGAGCGGTGTGTATAACTTATGATAAACAGAAGTTTTCCCACATTCAGCACAACACATTTAGTGCAAAGTTTAAATAAAGTAAAGGTAAAGGTTCCCTTGCTCGAAAGCCAGTTGAATCCAACTCTAGGGTTGCGGTGCTCATCTCCATTTCAAAGCCGAAGAGCCAGCACTGTCCGAAGACGTTTCCGTGGTCACGTGGCCGGCACGACTAAACACCAAGGCGCACAGAACGCTGTTACCTTCCCACCGAAGTGGTACCTATTTATCTACTTGCAACTTCTTGCTTTCGAACTGCTAGGTTGGCAGGAGCGGGAACTAGAGACGGGAGCTCACTCCGTCATGCGGCACCCGGGTCTCGAACTGCTAAACTACGACCTTCCACAGCCTGCAGTTCAGCGTCTTAACCACTTGAGCCACCGCAGCTCAAACAAACAACTTAAAAAAAAAACCTTAAACAGAGTAATGGTGTGTTAATCCAGATCTGCATATCATAAAGTCTAAAGTGAGAAAGAGAACACATGGGCATCTTCTAGCAACCTCTGCATTTCTCTCTCAAAAAAAGAAAACAATCTAGAACCGTCTGGGAGCAATGGGAAAGCAGAGAATAGAGCAGTTATCATAGGTCAGCGGTGGCAAATAGGGTAGGAGGAGGTGTTGGAGTGGTAGAGAGGGAGAGTCGTATAAGACTTTCTCTGCCAAGTTATCAATCATGCTGGTATTAAGAACAATGACTTTGCATTGTTCTACTTGTGACATTAGCTACTACAATCACCCATTAACTCAGGCTTTCCTTGGTATGGAGCAGACTTCAGACTAGTTGATGATTTGGTTGCCCTTTATCTGTTGCACAGAAGGAAATGGCAGGGGCATCAGCATACCTCTAAGATTCTAAGGAATATGCAGCAATTAATCTGAGCATACAACACAGTTTTAAATTGACTCTGATGCAAAATGATTTAAGGATGTGACATTTTGCTTTATGTCCTTTGCTCAGACGGGTCAGGAAATTGTCTTAAAGGACATGATTTTTTTTATCCCATGACACTATCATTAAAAAACCCCCATTTATGAACAAATTGAGATGCAATTGTTATAAACGTTCCAAAAATGATGAACTACTCAGAGTACACTCAGTTGCTGAAACACTGTTAACTCCTTAAGCTTTTTCTGGGGTAGGAGTACAAAAGAGAACATGAGCAAGGCCTGCTACAACCACAGCATCCCAGCATGCTCACTTATTTTGCCATTTCCTTCCTTCCTCCCCCTCCCCTTCATTGTCACTTGGCTATGAAATTCTTACCTTCTCTCTGCCTGTTGCGTAAACATTTCACCTTAGGTAGCTTGACCAGCAAACGGCAATCGTCAGCTATGAAAACACAAGGAGAGAGCCATGTACATTTTTACTACTTTCACAAGCTTTCAGGTCAGATAATTAGCAAGAGGAAAGTGGGACGAGTAATAAAAAGTTTGCCAATGCACACCTTAGGTCCATGTGACAGAGCTGACAATGTTTGGACCATCAAGCGCTACAGCAAATAAGCCCTTAGAAGACAGCATCTCATTCTGCTCTTAGCATCCTCGGTTTTTCAGTTTCATGAAGGTCTCTCCTAGCAGCCAGCACTCTTTCTCTGCTCACACAAACACACCCTTTCCCCCACACCTTTCCATTTTCAAATGTAAGGCAACCACTTACGATCATCACTGAAGTCGTCAACCAATATGATTTCATGGACCAGATGCACAGGGGTTCGGTTCAGAACACTGGGGAATCAAAAGAGAAAATAAATGCCAAAAGAAAATTGAGTGCACATGAATTTCCATATGTGAGAGGCTGGGCAAGATCACCACAAGACAAATACTACTAACTCCACACTATCTGAGGCAATTCAATAGGATCTGCTAGACCAGAGGTGTCATACTCATTTGTTATGAGGGCCAGATCTGACATAAATGAGACCTTGTTGGGCTGGGCCACATGTATCATAAAATGTAATGCCAGGTAGCGGAGATACAAACCTTATAAATGACACAGAAAAACACAGAGATTTTTAAAACTTTAAATAAAACATGCTTAAAACACTAGCACTCTTGCAATATTTTTTTCTATTTAACAGTTTCTGATACCTAACACTTCTTGCTCTGAATTACTGCATCAAAATGCCTGTGCTGTAGCAATTTTGAGTATGCTGTTCAGGTGTGTATCTGTAAGCTGCAACCGTACTTTTGATTTATTAACATTCATTACAGAAATCTCATGCTCAGTATTCTGAGCTTAGGACCCAGGGGAAAACACGAAATGGCTGGGCATTGCAAGCTTTTGTACATAAGTTGTTTCATGTCCTGGTCAAGAACATGAGAAGGTATCCTGACACAGACTGAGGGCCATGTATTTGTCTACAAAATTATAACTACAACTTCCTACAAAGGAAATGTGCTGGGTGAACGTTGTCTGGACACACAGCCTAATCTACCTCACTGGCTTGTTGTTATTTCTCCTCTAAAATAGTTCACATTGCTGAGAAAGACTGGATCATGAGGGAACCCAGTTGCAAACAGGAGAGCCCTGGCATAAGGAGCCCAACAAAACACACACACGTTGTAGCAAGGCACACAAAAGCTCATACCTTGAGCAAAACTTTGTTGGTCTTAAAGGTGCATGGTATTTCTCCCATACAATTGAGGCAGCCCTGCAAAGCAAGCTTTCCCTCATTCCCTCCCTCCCTCCCTCCAGGCAGGCGCCTCAGCCAGTGGAAGGAAAGAAAGGCTTCCCTTTGTCTCCTGTATACAATTGAGGCAGCCTGGCCAGGAAGTGAGCTCTGGCTGGTTCCCTCCCTCCCTCCTCCTCAGCCAGCGCTTTACCAAACTCTCTCAGTTGCACAGGAGTGGCTTGCCTATCTATCTCTCCTGGGTGGCTAAGAGAGTCTGGTAAAGCAAGCTGCGACGTAGCAGCAGCAGCAGAACTAGAAAAGGAGCAGGAAACAGCTAGGGCCTTGCAGGCCAGATTGGGGCCCTCTGAGGGCCTGGTCTGGCCCGCGGGCTGTATGTTTGACACCCCTGTGCTAGAGAACTCAAAACTGTCCACTAGCTTTGCATCTCTTGGAATGCTCAGAGATGGGCAGCCACCAGCTTTCTGAAAAATGGCAGCTGGAAATAAGAAAGAAATTTCCAAGATCATCCAGGTCAAATGAAGCAACAGATGCACCTGCTTCCTTTAGGGCATTACCATATATCCTTGGCAAAGGGGCAGTTCCTTCTAGCTAAATCTAACCAGCCAAGAGAAGCAGGAACACTCATAGCTGACCAAAACATGAAGCCATGAATTGGGCAGCTAGAACTACTTTGCATACCAGTGGCATTTTAGAAAAATAAATGGAGCCAATGTGATATAGTGGTTACTCCGTAAGAGTATACAAAGGAAACAAAGATTCAAATCCTCACAAATCCATCCAATGATTTGGGTCACTCCCTCCTAATCTACATCACAAGGCTGTCAGGAGGACAAAAGGGAGGGACCATTTATTGTCACTCTGAGTTTCCTGGAAGAGGGGCAGGATAAAAAAGGTGATAGTAAAGTCAACTAAAGAAAAAAATACGCCAAAGTTGCTCAATCAGTTTCCCGGGAGAATACTGCAATACAGTGGGCTGACAAAGCAATGTTTTTGTTTTACAGGCACATATTTATGCTCTTGCGGCTGTCACCATTGAGACAGAAATGACATCAGAAAGCACATGAGAGAAAATACTGTTGTTTATAAAAAGAATGACCTGTGTAACTGGTGGGAATGTCAGCATCAGGAAATGCCAATTTCAGCAGAATGTATAACAGGTGGGAATGTCAGCACTAGGAAATGCCAATTTCTGCAGATAGCAAGGTATTGTGGATGTCTTCAATGATACGTTGCCAGAACCATTATAACTGTGAACGCTTAAATTACATGGACAGATTGCTTTGAACCGATGGATTGCCTAACCAAATAAATATTTCCGTATGGATGCTGGTATGAAGATGTTTAACATACATAAGAGTTTCCCTTCTTTAAATAACACTGACAAACTGCTCATTGTTCAGAAAAACAATCTTCAGTTTGTTAGCTGTTGTAGATTTTTCCGGGTTGTCTGGCCGTGGTCTTGGCACTGTAGGACCTCTGTGTTATACCTCTGAGGATGCCAGTCACTTGGCACTGTGTTATACCTCTGAGGATGCCAGTCACAGCTACTGGCAAAACGTCAGGTCCTACAATGCCATGACCACGGCCAGACAACCCGGAAAATCTACAACAGCTAATGAACTCTGGCCGTGAAAGTCTTCAACAACATAATCTTTGGTTTCTTGTTGAAATATGAGAAAGATGCCATTTGCTACCCTTTGGGAACAAGAACTTCTCTGAGAAAAAAAAATCAATGAAAAATTATCTTCGCAATTGGCATTTGATGGGCACATTGATGAAAAATATTGGTTAATTAATGCATTCTTTTCCATATTTAACATGTAGAATCACAAAACCCTACAGTTGTTTTGCCAGAAGATGACTGTGGAATTAACTACAAATCTATATTTGAGAACTTTTACTCAGTATATTTACCTTGTTACTCGGAAGCAGCGCATTTCAGCATATATTTTAACCACATACACACAACATACTTTGGCTGGGTTAGCTTCTACATCTAACCTAGGAGCTTGTCTTCCTCAGTCCCCTCCAGATAAGAGAGTACATGGTAAAACGTCAATGTGTACTAGGTTGTCCAAATTAGACCTTGCAAGAGAAACTCTACAACCTATTTCCATCAGCAAATAAAACTTTCCTTTGATAGGAAAAAAGTTTTCTATAGGATGAGAGTGAATTTACTATAGAAATGGAAGTGAAAATTGCAGTTATTTGTTTTCTAGAAGTTCTAGGTATATAATACTTATAAGTATTAGATTCCTGTTCCCAGGAACGCTAAACAATATGCCCTTTTTTCAACTGCAAAAGCTTGCATTGTTTCACAGTTATTTAGACCTAGCTAAGCTGAGTCATCTTTAGCTTGCTATTGCTGTTACAGGCAGCTAAGGGTAATGTCTTTAGGGTTACCAACCTCAAGGTGGTGCCTGGAGTTTCCTTCGAATTACTTATCTCCAGACTACCAAGATCAGCTCCCTTGGAAGAAATGGCAACTTTGGAGGGCAGGAAAAACAGAGTGACATCACATCCATGCTTAGCTGTTCCCCCCCCCCTTCCAGGAATTTCCCAAGTCAAAATCAGCAACTCTAGATGTCATAAACTAGGGGCGTGCAAGAAAAAGAATCTTTTTTATATTTGGGTCCATTGGACCCAAAAAATATCGACATTTCCTGATATTCCTGAATCCCAGTATTGGTATGGTATTTGGATTTCGTAAATGCTTGGGAAACCTGGATTTATTCAGCTTCATCATACCCTATGGGGCTCATCCCCACAGGGTCTAATGGAGAATCAATCCAGGGGTATCTAGGGCTCTGGGGAGGCTGGTTTTTTTAGAGAGGCACCAAATTTGAGGTAGAGGCACCAAATTTGCAGCATAGCTGCTGGCGCCTCTCCTCAACACCCCCCCCCCAAGTTTCAAAAAGTTTGGACCAGGTGATCCAATTCTATGAGCTCCAAAGGACGGTGCCCCCATCCTCCATTATTTCCAAAGGCGGGGGGAGAAGACACTCAAAGGGAACACCTTCCCTTTGAATTTTGCAAGCTGTGCCACTGCAGCAGAAGCTGTCCCCAGGATCTGTGTGCGGTGGGGAGGTCTCTTGCTGCCACAGGCAGACCTGAGAAGGATCAGCTGGGATGGTGGGAGCTAAGAGCTCCACACCACCTTGGCTGGGGCTGGCTCCTCTTTCAGCAAGCTGCAAGAGGAGCCCACCAGCCATTAGATATAGCTGAGCCTGAATAAAAGCTGGATCTATTTATTTATTTTTGTCTTTTATTTGGGCTCAGCTATATCAGTAGCCAAATTGGGTATTTATTCAGCTTGGTTTATACCGAATGCACACCCTGATCGCATACTATGCAAAGGACATGCCAGCTGCCACTCATTCTACATGGCAACCGACCTGGCTCCTTGGAAAGTGAATGTGTCTGTTACACATGTTTGTAAATGTATTTTCCCCCAGTCTTAACCTTGCTTGTTTTTCTTCCCTTCCTGATTGCATTTAGATACTGCCTTTCTATCAAGATATCCAAGGTGGCTTGCTATGTAAAATTCGAAAAGACAAAACAATGAATACTGTTTCAGACAATGGGCTGACTTCTCAGGAGCTGATGGTATGAACTTCCTGGCCTGGGTATTCCTGTCTTGCTTCCTCCTCTCTTCCTTGCTTCTGTTTAATTGTGATGATCCTTAGATATGCATCTAAGACAGGAATGTGTGAAGTGGTCCTGGAATACTTGAGGTTTTTGCACTGTTGATTTGCTAAGGAAGAATGAGTTTATATGCTCTGCCCTGGGGGTTATTACTGATCCCCCTCTCCCATTTTGCCTTTTTTTAAAAAGACAGGTTTTGAACATATGGGCCACTGTAGGTTTCCAAATGCCAGTTATTAAAGACATAGTAAGAAAAAATAGCTGGCTCCTCATCCTTCCATACAGGCTCACATTTATTCCACTCTCCTTTCCTTTCCTCTCCTGCATGTGTGCACGCACAGACACAGAGACACAGTGTGAGGTTTAGATGTGCTGTTCCCACTTGTCAAGTTTTCTTTTAATTATTATTAATATTAATAGGTTTGTTGGTTCTGAGGGCTTTTTGTTTTTTTAAAGAAAGCTGAGTATAGGAGCTGAGTTCAGCAAATTACTGCAAACTATGTCAGTAGATGGAGACGGGAGAGCAATATCACGCTTGGTGGAATATTTAACAGGCGCTGATTGCCTGGAAACCAAAATGGGTAAAAATGGAAGGAAAACAAAAAAAAAATGTTAATGAACCAGTAGAATTAATTTAGGAGTGATAACCTTGTGTCTGCCTGCTTGTGTGTTGAGTGTGTGTACCACTGAAAGTGATATGATAATGCTAGTGATTTCCTAAGCAGAAAGGTAAGGTAAAGCATACTGACTGGGGCTCTGCTTTGTCAGGTTAGACATATGTGTTGGTTATCAGTGTGAGGGATGGAATTCATATTGCTGGCCTTATATAGTGATAACCTTGTGTCTGCCTGCTTGTGTGTTGAGTGTGTGTACAACTGAAAGTGATATGATAATGCTAGTGATTTCCTAAGCAGAAAGGTATATGGCATTTAATCACTGGTATCAAAAGCATACTGACTGGGGCTCAGCTTTGTCAGGTTAGACACATGTGTTGGTTATCAGTGTGAGGGATGGAATTCATATTGCTGGCCTTATATATACCACGGCCCTCTATAGCCAAGTTATTCCAAAAACTGAGCCACCATAAGATACAAAGATACTCTGAAGGCCAACTTCAAGGCACAGATGAGCAGCTCAGAAGTTTATTGTTATCAGACATGCTGTGATGGAGAAATCTGGGCCATGAAGGCTTACTGGTGTTTGAAAACCAGGCTACATAGTCTCTACAGGACAAAGGGAGACATCATAAGGCTAGCAATATGAACTCCGTCCCTTACACTAATATCCAGCACATATGTTTTAATACATACAAACAGTCTGGACACATAAGAACCCTATGAAACTAAGGAAATGAGAAGGCAAGGGCTGTATGCCCATCCGTCATCTATCAATTACTTTTTTATTTTGCTCCTTCTCCAAGGAGGTCAAGGTAGGCTTCTGTGGCTCTTCTCTGCCTAGTTTATACTCACAACAACCCTCTAAGGTAGGTTTGGCTGAGAAAGAATAACTGGTCAAGTGCAAGCCACTGACTTACCTGTTCTTATTTCCAAAGTGAAACTGATGTACTAGGAATCCTTCATTGTTCTGTTAATATCTAAATTTTGTACAGAGTCTCGTGTACGTCCTGAACAAAGTTTGAGTCCAGTGACACCTTTAAGTTCTATTTGCAGTATAAACTTTCATGTGCAAGTACCCTTCCTCAGATGCAGTGGAACAGAACCTCCTCAGCCATTACTTATAGGGGTGGGATGGGGCTTTGCTACTGCTGCAGACGGGCTAACACAGTGACCGTCAGGATGTTTTAAGACAGGGCTTGCATTACCCCAAAGCTGGGAAAAGGGAGGGAGGGAGGGATTCCCAAATGCAACGAGAGGTCCAAGGGAGCCTGCAACCTGCTCCCATGATCTTAACTGAAGGTGGGTGCAAGGCTGCTATATTATTTATTAATTAAAATATTTACACCTCCCCTTTCCTCTTGGGCAGCAAAGTCAAAACTTTCTCTCTTCATTGCTGTGTTAGTCTGTTGCTGCAAAATAGGCCAAGAGTTCAAATAGCACCTTTAAGACTAACAAATAGCACCTTTAAGACTAACCTTTAAGACTAAGCCTGAGTGGTGGGTGTGGCCTTATGACACACTTCCGGTGATGTCAGGGGGTGTGGCATATGCTAATGAGTTATGCTAATGAGTTCCCCTAGCTCTTTTTCTATGAAACGACCCCTGCACAGATCTCTCATTCTCTGAATCTGGCTTGATGCTGTTCCTACATGTAGCAAAGTAAGATTGGTGAAAGAGAGCTCTGTATGAGCCCTATGGGGACCCACTGTGCATGCTCGCACATATCCTGCATGTTCTAACCTTTTGGAGATAAAATGGTTCTCTTCGATATTCCATAAAGCACTCTTAAAAATTCAGCTCTAACTTTCCAATTATGCAGATCTTTCATCAGCTTTGATTTTGTTTGTGTGTGGGTGGGCTCCTTCATTTGGCTTTGATACACCTAAAACACAACATACTTGATATGCAGCCTTTGAAGCGTCTCAGCTTTTAAAAATAAATTACCAGTGTCTTTATCAAAAGGAATACTAAAGAGTCAAGAACCAAAGTCTATGAGAAGAATTTTTATGGTCACTTGTGGCTGTCTTGATCAGGCCTCTCTCTGCAGAAAACAAAGCAAGAGTTTGACTCATTGACAGAAGCCAATTGAGAGCTTATCAAACCCAACTGGAGTACTATGTATTCCATCTATTCGTGGTGAGCCTATGCTGGAAAACATCCTTGTCTCAATCTCAAAATGGTTCCCATTTGCCCTATGCCACTGTCTACCCAATTCTATTCTGCCATTTCAGTTACTGGTATGCAAGCATGAGGCATGTAGGGCATCTGGCTCAGATTCATCTGCCCTGAAGATCCTTAATCTTACCCCATGAAAACCTTTGTTCACTTTACAACAAATAACTTTTTGGATCCTAAAAAAAGGTTAACAGCTGACATATCCAGGAATAGACATAGGCAGAAATAACATGAAACAATCCCATCAAGCACAAGGACATCATGTACAAATCCAAGATGAAACCAAATCAGACCAGTGGTCCACAATACGATTTGAATAACTGCCAATGATTCCCCAAGATCTTTGGCACAATTCTTTCCTTGCTCTGCTTATTGATGAGTTCAACCCCTCTGGATTACTCGGAACTAGGGATGGGCACAAACTGAGAAATGAACCACAGTTTGAGCCTGGTTTGTGGTTCAATTTGAACCGGTTCATTTTTTCTGTGGAGTTTCGTTTGGTTTGTTAGAGCAGTTTATTCTTCAGGCAGCCTGGCACCGATTCAATCAATTCCTAGGCAATGCTGGGGGTGGACTGGGGGAGAGCCCTAGAAGCACCCATAGCAGTTGTCCATAGCTTGATTGGCAGCTCTGGGAGCCAACCACGGAGCTCCCATTCTGCCACACCCTAACTCAGCTGCTTTCACTTTGCAGCAGGAAGAGAGAGGAGTTAGTCATCATGTGAGAGCAAGTTAGGAAGAATTGCTTGCTGCGTGGCTGATTTAAGGGGAGGCTAGAGCTGAGCTTTCCTGGGGCTATAACTCAGACATCCCAAATCCAATCTTCGCCAAACTTGGAGGGCAAGTGGAGGAGAGCCTGCTGAAGACTCCCCATGAGTTTGGCATATCTAACTCATGAGGGGGCTGCTCTACCACTTCCCGAACTCATGAATCATGAACCAGTTTGGGAAATGGGAAATGATCATGAAAGTTCACGTAGTCAAATGAACCATGAACCACCATTTTCCCAGTTCGTGCCCATCTCTATTCAGAGCTGATCTCAGATAATTGTGTTGGTAAAACAGCCCCAAGGCAAGAAGTACTCTCCTCCTTCCATGGGTAGGCAGCTGCTGGTGGTGGCGATGGTTGGCCAGCCAGTGGGCCAGAAGTCTCTCTCCTTCCCCATCTGAAGTGCTCAATGTGGAGCCCAAGAGCAGCCATCCTCTGAGCAGCAGCCCATAGTCACTGCCGCAAAGGAG
>NW_015167578.1:89740-134852 GCF_001447785.1 Gekko japonicus | reverse complement strand
GGGAAAGAGGGTCAATTTTACCAGGCTCAGATACACAATCCCAGCCAGAACTTCATTTGAAGGTATAATGCTTACTTCTGTATTGATGATCAGGCATTCTGAGTTACAGAAGTTCAGGGAATATTAGTTTCAGTGACATCTCTAGCTCTGCTACCCAAGATCCTTTCAACTTTAGATGCCAAGGCTGGAAACTGAAACCTCATGCACACAAAGCATATGGGCTATCACTAAGCGTTGTTTTCTCCCCTTAGATTCCAGAGTGGGAAGGAAGGCATTTTTTCAATAACTCAGTGATCCAGACCAGTTTCTGCAAAGCTTAACTGAAGCAGAACTGCTAACAGATTACATCTACATTGATGTATACAGACCATGGTATTCCATGTGGTATTACACAGCAGCCCACATCATCTAAGGCAGCATTTCCCAACCTGTGGATCACAAAGCCTGTGAAAGTGGATTTTGCAGTTCTATTGATTTGTGCAGGTGTAATGTATTCATCTCCGACCGCGTGCAAGGCTAGTCTCCATGCAGTCGTGCGAAGCTTCCGAGCTTCGCTGCCAGGGACAATGGCCCTTGCAGATCCTAGCCCGTGCCAATCAGAGGGCTAGGCTCCTGGCCGAGAGCCCATGAAACTCTCGGCCACTGTAAATAGCCTATCACTGGTGTGGGGTGTGTGTGTGTTTGGGAGTGGGGATTGTTGTACATATAAGCCGGCCTGCGAACGGGGAAAGTTGTCTTGTTCTTTCCTGAAATAAAAGTATGAGAGCTGAAATCACTAGTAAGTCTCAGTACTTTTCAGCAGGTCTTTTTAAAAAGTGGGTTACCATACCAAATAAATAGGGACTTATTGGTCACCATACTACGAAGGCTGGAAACCACAGCTCTGAGGAGCTCAAATTGGTTCAGATGCTTAGGAAAAAATGTGACAGCCCTCTGGAGAATCACTGCAGCATAAGTTATAGGAATGCATGTCTGAAAACTTCCCCATGGCCCATTATGCATGCACAGCTTACTGCAGATTTTCCAAGCAGTAAGCCTTTAAGCTTGACTCCAGATTCTGTTCCCACCTTATGCACCATTATTTTTCCTCCGTGTATATTCATTCTGCAGCTACAATTCAAAAAAAACACCTTTTCTAAATTGGGGTGGAACATCACTTGTGACTTGCAGGTGGCATCCAAAGTTTTTAAAAAATTTACTCAATTGCCCTATCACAGCTGCACAGTAGCAAAGGGGGAAAACCCACTGTTGAAACTGAACACACTTTTTCTGAAATAGCAGACAAGCAGTTGGGAAGCCCTTTTTTCCATATTGCCAAGCACTAGGGGATTCTCTGCTGTGTCATCGGCCACTGTGAAAAATGGGACTGTGGGGGGAGTCCTTCATGAGCAGGCAAACTCTTCTTGAGCTGCCCGCAGAAGGACTCTTACATCTGTGCACATCTGGTTGGAAGAGGTAATGGCCAGAGAAACAATGGGCAAATTGATTTTTCTTTTGAAATGGATTGTTTCTCAGAAGGCTATCGGGGGGGACAGCCCACCAATCTCCCCACCACTGCCGTTTTCTGCAGCTGTGATAGATGGAAGGGGGGCAAAAATCAGAGGGGGAGAAACCTCAAGAAGCCCAGCCTATCCAAGAGTCATAAATGACTCAGTCCCCTGACAACCCCCCTCCGCTCCCCCTCCTTCAGCCACACAGCCCCCCAAGCATCCTGATCCTCCCCACATCTTTGCAGAGCCTTAACTAGGAAAGAAATAAAGTACAGATAGGCCTAAATCTAATTTCTGATCTTAATATTGATTTTATCATGTCTGTATTTTAACACTTTTAGATTCTTATTTATAATTTTAGATGCCATAATATTTTATAATTTTATTGCTCCCTTATCTGTACTTATCTGTCTTCTATTATACTGGTCTATGACCGTAATAAAGGCTTGTTGTTGAGAGGTGGTGGTCTTGGTGTCGGGGCTTGATGCGATGCTCGAATCCGCGTCCGGGTCGTGTTTCATGGGAGGTAGAATCCCATCATCGTCGCCAGTGAAAAGTCCTTAGACTAAAGCAGTGATTCAGCTCTAAGACTTTATTAAAGGTTCAGAACAAGACAAACTAACCAGCTCGCAGGCTGGTTTATATGTGCAACAACCCCACACCCAAAACACACCCACACACAAGTGATTGGCTATTTACAGTGGCCGAGAGTTCCATAGGCTCTCGGCCGGGAGCCTAGCCTGCCAATAGGCGCCGGCTAGGATTCGCTTGTCCCATTGTTACTGTGCGCGAAGCTACGCCGCATGACCGCATGGTGAAGTGGCCACGCACGTGGCCTGAGATGGATACATTACACACAGTGAAAGTGAGGCAAAACATCCGTGCATAATAGGCCCATGACTCCCATATTAAAAACTCCTTGCATGTGGAAAGTGGATTAACAGTCAGGAACAAAGGTCCTTCTCCCAGCTGTGCTACCTACTGTGTGTCTAGATTTACATGTGTTGGGAGCACTGGATCTAGGAAAGCATTCAGTCCCATGACACCCAACATGCCTTCTGAAGGGGTACATTCTTAGCAGAATAATAGTATGTCTTTTAGATGAATACATGGACTGGTAGAGATTAATTACTGATAAACAGATGGACTGACCTCTCAGACAGACATATAAACACTCCTGCTCAAAACAGAAACATTTTTAACAATAGGAAGGTAAGGGTTTAGAATACCTGTGCATGCTGTACAGTATACATTAACACTTTAGAAAAGGAGAGAGGGAGGGAGAAAAGAGAAGGGGGGAGAGAGAGCCTGCTGCATGAAGTTCTTGGATGGGAATCAGGATACATACCCCTGTTTTCCAGAGGGCCTTTGAGGGGTGCTATAAATATTGTAATTTTTAGTGCCATGGTTTTGTTCTTGTTTTTATTGTTTCTTCTGCTTTTTATGATGTCTGTCAGTTGTTAAAATTGATCTGAGTGGTTATAATATATATATAATGGTGTTAATGTTTGATGTGAGATTGTTTTGTTTTGCATTTTTCTTCTTTTGTACTATTGTGAAAGCTGCCCTGAGTGCACTAATTTCGGGGTTTTTTAAAAAAAATATGGCAAATAAATAAATAAATAAATAAATTTCTATGCTGCATTTCAGTCCCACATAATGGCATTTGCCTGGCTTTTAATTCAGATTCTTGTCTATGAGTGTTTCTTTGATCTGCTACATGTTATTATCCCCTTTCTGACTGCTTTATTCCTGTGCAATGTTTTTTTCAGTACTTCTTTTAGTATGATTTTATACTTCTTTTACATTTTTGAAAGCCATCTTGAAGAATTCTTTTTTTGAATGGGTGAGTGTAAATGATTTAAATGAATAAATCAGTTCTGCATAGACAACATAAAAACAAAAATAGGATCACAGACTCACAAAATGCAGCAGTACATTCTCTCTTCATCCACTGAGAGACCTTCGGCCTGACTTGAGGGAAAAGGCCTTCTCTGGGATGGAACCAGTTTGTAGAACTCACTCCTAAAGAAGCCTCATCTAATAACCTCTCACGTTTAATGGAAGATCTTTCTTGTATGTGAGCTGTGGGGTACTTGTTTAATACTGTGAGCTGCTTTGGGAACACATTTTGGCTGAAAATATAAAAGTGGGGGAGGGGGGATTCTGGGAAGATCTTTGCCTCCTTTCTCTCATAGGCCCTTAAAGCCTGGGTGAGGACAGAGGCACAAGCCCTTGGGTGCAGGCTGAAGGGCAAGAGTTGAAAGGCTCTTGTCACCGGGTTCTTAGCCCATGGCCAGAGGTCTCGATGGTCTAGTCAGAGGGCATCAGGCCAGCACAGGATTTTAGTGTGCCTTTAGTTTTTGCTTCTTTCTTTACACTGTATTTTGTTTAGATTTATTTATATTGCATTGGGTTCACACTGGGGAGAAAAGCAAGACAAGAAATATGTAAAATATTACTTATACTAATAATGGTAACAATAATAATAATAGAAGTACACAAGTCTCACTGAAATGCCTAAGAGCTGCATTTCAACCAAGCTTTACACTGAAGGAAATGTCAATGGATCAATGCCCTGGGCTTTTATGGAATTTCATCATCCCCTTAATATTTGCTGATATTGAAAAGCAATTCCAGATGTTGGACTGTGCCTGTTTATGAAACTCATTTCTCTCCATGGCAACACATTAAGATCTGGGGTGGGGGGAGCCAACAATAACCTGAAATGCCACCATGTCAGAGGTTACAGATACTGAATCAGAAAGAGACCAAGAGAAGGAAAAAAACGCCGGCTGAAATGAAGTGCTCTAACATCTCCAAATGGCTAATTATGTAGGAAAGGGGGAGAGAGAGATCGCACCAAGAATAACCATCAATGAGCGTTGATTACATGGCAGCTTCTGCATCTTTCTCTCACATACCCACCAAGCTCTTTGAAATTCAAGCGTTCTCTTATGTGAACATCAAAAAGGTAAAAGCATGTGCAGGGTTACAGGCTTCCTCATTCAGAGAGATGATTAGCAAAAAAAAAAATCTAAATTATGTGGCCACGGGTTAGGGGGAAAAAATAAAACAGAGGAAAGAAGTAGTCAGCAGAAAGCGCTAATTATACAGTTTCAGAGTAACACCTGGCTTATTTTTGCACTTTTAATCAAAGTCATTTGAGCTGCAGTGCAGCACAGTTCCTGCAAAGTTCTTCAATGCCCGGGGACTAGAATACATGGGGAAAGGTCCCTGCTTTCAGCAAGACATGCTTATGAATAGGAATGATGCCTTTACTAGCTTCACAGCCATACCCTACACCTCCCAATGCCATATTTGACTGCCAGTCAGTATCCTATGTCCAATCAGCAAAGGGATATATATATATATCCACATGAAATTCACAAGGGAGGGGGAGGAATACAACATCCACTCCCGCTGTAAGGAGGACTGTGGCATGACCAGCAGCTGGAAAAAACACATGCCACACAGCTCCCCAGATGTGAGTCCAAGTCTCTCCTACAAGCATATCTCCTTTTACCAGATGCACATGCAGGCAAAGTAACAGGTCCAATCTAGCCACCTCACTCTCATGCCTCTGCAGCTCATTTGGCAGATGGAACCCTGGACAAGGGTTTGAACCTCAGGGATGGGGTGAGGGACTAAAGAGAACTAGCCTTTTTTGCAGGCAAGAGAGATGCCGGCACTAGGGCAACAACATCCTGTCAGCACCTCCAAGAGCTCAGTGTGGAAAGCCCTCCCCCCCATGCGGTATACAAGAGCTGTAGATCCAGATCCAATCAAGTGTGATGCTGGAAAGAAAACAGAGCTCCCCCTTTTCCAGCAAGAGGCTGTTCAGCCGAACTGGAACCCACATCTCGCATGCTTGGGGAACAGTTCTCTAAACACACAACCAACAGGACACACACAGGAAGAAAACCCCATACCTTGGCATCAACAGCTCCCACACAGACAAGACTAGAGCCAGGGCCTTTTTGGCTCTGGCCCCTGCCTGGTGGAATGAGCTCTACCCTATGAGATCAGGGCCCTGGGGGACCTGTTACAGTTCTGCAGGGCCTGCAAGATGGAGCTCTTCTGCCAGGCCTTTTGTTGAGGCAGCGGGCATCCATTTGATCTGGCTTCCCCGCCAGTTACCACAGTTCCTAGAAGCCGGACAGGACCACAATATTGTCCATTGAGGCATTACTTTAGTTTGTTTTAGTCTGTGGTGATTTTAGTTACTTTAAACAGTTTGTTATGTTTTCTATTTTTAAATCTACATTAATTGCAGATCTTAACCGTAACGTATGAATTGTTTTAATTGCAAATTTGCATTATTGTAGACCTATATGTTGGTACCCACCCTGAGCCTACAATGTGGGGAGGATGGGATATAAGTCTAAATAAATAAATAAATAGATAGATATTAGGGAGGGCTGTTGCCACAAATGCAGGGGCCCTGGGTTGGGAGGATCAGCCACAGAGCTTCTTTCCTGGTCTGGAGGCTGTCTTGCCCCCTCGCTCACCCCCCTTTTGCTTCCTTTCCAAATGCCCCACTTAACATAAGAACATAAGAACATAAGGGATACCAATGTTGGATCAGGCCAAAGGTCCATCTAGTCCAACACTCTGTCACACAGTGGCCAAAAATACCACTTAAGCACTGGGTACTGATAGGCAGGGGTTGACAATAAACCCCTGCTACCAACCTGTTTGGTTTTTTTGAGGGTCTGCCTTTACTTAAGAAGGGCCCAGTTTCCCCGGTCCCCCAGTTCCCCCGGCAGAGTTCCTGTTATTGTCTAGAGCAGTCACCATGTGAGGCCTATAAAGAACTTCAGTAAGTTTTGTTTAAACATAGAAAAAGTCAAAAGGAACAAAAAATAATCACTCTTTCAGGATAAAGTTTACCAGACAAAGAAAAGCAATAAAAGTTCTCTGACGCACCTGAACTTATTCCTTCACATAACCTATGTGCCCCCCTCTAGGATAGGGTGCTGGCATGGCCCTTGCTCCCCCAGCCATGAGGGCATTCATCCTGTGGGCAGCAGCCACCCTGCTAACTGATCCCAGGGAAATGCATCCAGATCCCTGGAGAGGGAGAGTTTTATCACACACACCCTGATCCCTGCCCCCTGAGTCAGAATTGGTTGTTCTTTCTTTTTGACACAAGCAGGGCCAATCCTAAATCCTGAAGAGCAGGAAGAGGAGGCATAGTTGTTCTCCCTCACAGGGGAAAATTCTCTACTAAGCAAACAAAAAAGACCAGAAAAGTTCTGGGAGAAGGCATAACAAAATGTGGGAAATTATAATGAACATGTGGCCTCTAGGCCCATATTAATTTAATACAATTTTTTTTTTAATTTAAAAAGAAAAACTGCTTCCACCAATGCTGCAATTACTTACAAGACATCTGACTGGAGCCTTTCTATCCATTTTGTCCCCATCCAAAGGGAGCACGCAAAATCCTAGACACAGTACCACGCTTTCATATTTCTAGCTAATATACAGGGATAATTCGGATTAGATAGTCTATGGATGAAACCTGCCCTCACCCAGATTTCCAGTCTCCTAACCAGAGACTTCTCCAAAGCATGGGTAGTCAGGGAACTGAAAATAGCACAGAAGCAAGTATGGCACCCCTGAGAGGTGTTGACTCATCCACTGACTCCTTCGGTAAGCTATGTGAGAAGAGGCAGTCGCTGAGCTGACGGTGATCATTACTGCTGCTGAAGAATCCAAGCCAAGGGGCTTCTAAGGGGCTGGCAGAGCTGCTAAGTCTTAGCTCTGTTTGTTCCTGGCCAACAGTGTCTGTGGGAACTTTCCCTGCAAGGGTAAATGGAGAGTGTGCCTCTTCCCCCAAACAGATGTACATATTGTCATTTACATGGCTCATCTTCCCATGATACCATGTAACTCAAACCAGCATGAATGTATGGAAACGTCTAGGGCTTCTGCAAAGGTTACAACCTGAATATCTGTACCTCACAGGCAGTGCTCTAAGATTCATGAGTCCTACTTACTTCCTCTTTCCTCACTTTTTAAATTTTTGAATTGACACTGACTAGGTGGCCTTAAAAAGGCACCGCCTCTATTTCATAGATTTGCTGAGAGATACATGGAAATAGGGATTGCAACCCATTTTTAAATACACCGAGAAGAGCTGCAAAATCATAACAATGCAGTTGAAACAATCCTTTCTGTGTTGGTAAGCACATTCAAGATCATCCTTTGTTCTGTCATTAATTGTTCTCATGCTTTCATCTTGTTGCTTGCTTGAGACTCCATGCTGGCGTGCCAAGCCTCTGGGTTGTTGTTTTTTCTTGCTGCCCAGCTTGGCACCAGCCCCCCACCCCCAGTTTTGCCCTGAGGCCAGTAATCCAATGGGGAGCTGGGCATTTTGCCTACAGTATCATATACACCAGCTTTTCCCAGCCTGAATGACTGCCAGTCAATGGGCCTTTTGAAGCTTCTGCTCTCGTGGATTAAAACAAAAACAAAAAAACCCCCACCAGCCTCTTTCTAGATCTTCTTAAAGCACACAAACGAAAATGAGCCAGAACACTTGGCTGTTTGTAAACCGTGTGTCCCATTATGATGTATTTTGTAGACAATTCCATGCAAAGAGCTGTTGTCCACATCTCATGGCAAGAGGTGACCCCTGGGCAGATGTACACAGTCTGACTTCCGACAGAACAGAGGAAAGCAGTAGAAAGAGTGAGTGTGAACCACTCAGGATTCTTCTCCCCTCTCCTGGTTGTAACATCTGAATCAGGCCTTGTAGCTTCCACAAATCCCTAGTGGATGGAGGCAATTGTCTGCTCTACTCAGGAAGATAAGAGTAAAATGAAAGGAAATGGAGCACTTGTTCTCATTTGACCATCATACAAGATATTTAGATGGATTTTTTTTTTAACCTCAAATGTAATTTTGGTTTGGGAATATGGTAAAGTGGATTGTAGAACACAGTCTTCTTGTACTCCTTTCCTCTGTGGCACAGGTCAGAGTTCATCATTTTAAGTAATCTGGAAGTAGTATATTGCTTCATATTCACTCACAGCAGGCCCGTAGCTAACATGGGGCCCACGGGGCCCGGCCCCCCTTGTGTTTCTTCTGGGCCCCCTCCCTCCAGGGCTGCCCTCAAAGTGCTCCAACTTACCACCTGCACTGTACTTCCATTTAATTAGCTGGCGGGCCCCCCCAAGGCCCCCTCCCAAAGAATTCCCTAGCTACGGGGCTGACTCACAGACACTGCAAATGCCTCTGGCACTTGATCAGCCTTAGTACCTTCTGCTCTCTGCCTTTTATATTATTTAGACAGCTTTGTGCTGGCTGCTTTTTCTCCTAGAACATTTTTGGAGTGAGCAGGAAGTCTCACTGGATTTAGGAAGAAGCAAATACATTTATGATGGGGTAAGGATTTTTATTTTGATGCCTCAGGGACTCCATCTGGAATCAGGAAGTATCCCTCCCCTCATGAAAATAGAGGTGCTCCTATCCTTTGGGTTAGCACAGTTTGGCAGAATCAGGGTGGATTTATGTCACATCAACATTATCTTTGAGGAAAGGTTGCATTTCATCCTTGTGCTTTGACTGCCATTTTAATTAATTAAATTACACAAAAGGAAAAGAAGATAATGAATTAATTTATTTGAGTTATACATGTTGTAGTGTATTCAAAGCTGCCATGAATGCATGATATGTTGTGAAACATCTAATTGGAATGTAATGTAAAGCTTCGTCCTGGGCTAGGATCCAAATCCATCCAATCGTGTTACTAGCCCAGGAAGCACCTAACCAATCACTTTCAAGCAAGCTCCCTGAGCGGGAACGTCTGTGTTTGGTCCTTATGTGAACAACCTTATTGGTTGGTATTTGTACAGTGGGTGTGGCTACATTAGCCGGGAATGTTTAAAAGCAGGACAGCTGCAATGTAAAGGCTGTTCTGGCTATCAGATGTTGATCTCTGTTGGAGTTGTGTTCGAGTTGAAGAATAAAGTTGTGTTCTTGCTGAATCACTCTCCGACCGCTTTGTTAAGTGAGCGACTTAACACATGTGGACCTCACAGCCATAACTTTCCTGATATAAAATCAGTAAATAGTCATAATCAGTAAAATGAATACAAATAAGCAGTAATAATAACACTTAAGCACTAAAAACACCAACAGAAAGCATCTGAAACCAATTCAATTTAGTATCAGAAAAAACATGAAAATACAAATGCATCATTCTACAGCAATCAAAAATGTACCCATTTATTCAAGATTTAACAAAAATTATTTATTTGTAATATCTGTTCTTTCTGTTTAATACATTTTTATCCCAAAGGGGTCAAGGTGACATACTTCTCCCCTTTATCCTTCTAATATCTCCATAAACTACAACAGACAGTGAGACAGTGACTGGATTAAAATAAGTTTTGGAGCTAAGTGTGGATTTGAACTTGACGCTCTAAAATCCAAATTTAACACCCTAACTTCCCTCCCACACTGGCTGTCATGTCTGAAAGCCATGCCTGCCTCATAATGGCATAGTTGGGGTTTTCCCTTCTAAACTGCAGAGACTGAAGAACATCAGGTACCCTCAGCGTATTCTTCAAGCCCTTTGCTGTGAAAGCTCCTCATCGACACAGGCTACTACTCCAAGGGCATTTCAATTGTCCCTGTCTATAGTGCAAGGCTGGCCTCATTTGCTTGAATCATCTGTATCTATTTCCTCTGCAGTCACTGTGATGGTGCAGTACATGACACTGCACATGCTGAAATCAGTACACATGGGAGGAATGCCCTTACCTGGATGGCCCAGGCTAGGCAGAGCTCAGAAACTGCACAGGATTGGCCCTGGGTAGTATTTGGATGGGAGACCACCAAGGAAATCCAGGGTTGCTATGCAGAGGCAGGCAATGGCAAACCATCTCTGAATGCCTCTTGCCTTAAAAACCCTTCAGCGTCACCATGTCAGCTGCGACTTGACAGTAATTTCCATAATCACCACCAGGGGGAGTAGGAGTACTCTGGGCCTGCTCCCTACCGACATGATCTCTGACCAATTAGCAAGGAAGCTATGCACGAAGGAATTGTATGTGCACAGCCACCCTCCGTACGATTGGGAATGTTCAAAAAAGCAGTGTTCTTGATCACATGGAGGGAATCTATGCACATAGGCTCATGCCTGCTCCTCTTCCCTAAGTGCTGATTTCAACACACTTAGTGTTGTGTGTAAAGAGCTGTTGGTCATGCCTGATCTCTGCTGCAGCATATTTTGGTCTCAATTAAGTGGGGTTAATCTGGGATGGGATTGGATAAGCCTCTTTTGAGGCAATGCAGTTTGACCTAGTAACCTTTGGCCTTTTCCTACCTTAGAATTCCTTAGATGTTTCATTTTTATCATGTTAAAAATATTACACCCAGCCATTCTACCCAAACTGGCTTTCGAAACAAGATTAAAATTAACAGAAAATTAAAATGTCACACTAACAGAACAATTATTCACAAATCCTACAAATGACATGTATCATATTGTCAAAATCAAAACAGAGCCAGGTTTTGTTCTGTTTTTTGTTTTTTTTAAAAACGGGCTATTTAAAGGAAGGTGTGCTGAAATAACAAACATGTATTTTCTTAACTCTTGACATCTAAGAGAAGTAAGATTTGTGGATCTTTCCTGAGGAAAAAGTTCATAACCACAGTTCTACAATGCAATACTCCTGCCATAAGTGGATAGAATATTTTATAGGAATGGCCACATATTAATAATTAAAACTGACATGCTGGAGATCTCAGGTTCAATATCCTGCGTTTTCAGATGAATGATCTCACATAGCAGGGAAGTCTTAGATCTTTGAGCGTCACTGCCCATTCTGTTCTGTTCTGTTAAGGCTAGTAGGCATGAGTCCTGCACATATACTTAAGGCTTGGTCTGGTAGGTCGGAACCCTAGACAGTACCCAATGCAAATTCCTTTGTTGAAGATACACCAGTAAAGATCTGAACTACAGACCTGGATGTCATAGAAGACCTATGAATGTCAGAGCCCTGCCCTTATTTGTGTGTTAAAGGTAAAGGTTCCCTTGCTCGAAAGCCAGTCGAATCCAACTCTAGGGTTCGGTGCTCATCTCCGTTTCAAAGCCGAAGAGCCAGCACTGTCCGAAGACGTTTCCGTGGTCATGTGGCCGGCATGACTAAACACCAAGGGGCACGGAACGCTGTTACCTTCCCACCAAAGTGGTACCTATTTATCTCCTTGCAATTTCTTGCTTTTGAACTGCTAGGCTGGCAGGAGCTGGAACTAGAGATGGGAGCTCACGCCATCATGCGGCACCCAGGTCTCGAACTGCTGAACTACTGACCTTCCACAGCCTGTAGTTCAGCGTCTTAACCACTTGAGCCACCACAGTTGTGGTGTGTTAGCAAGAATTTAAAAGTTGGCATCACTCACTGGAAGGCCTCCAGCCGCATCTTCTGGCCTCTACTGAGAGCTCACAGGCACGGTGACATAACTAAGGGGTTTGAATGCTCATTTGAGGAGTATGAACTCCTGGTTTTAAAGCACCAAATAGGGTATAAAATCCTCTTTCTTTGCACAGCTGAATCAGACTACAGCAAATTGGAGCTCGGAACAGCCTGGGGTCTGTAGCATTCCTGAAACAGAAGCATGCTGACCGGCCCTCCATAGAGGCCCTGCCTGCATACCAAAGTATCTGGAGTCTCAGACATAATGATGCTAGTAGTCACAGTAGATAATACTGTTCTTGAAGGACCAATGGTCTGAGTCAGCACGGCAGTCTCAGATGTCCGTATGGCACAGGACATTCCCTTCAGATCTGAATGTATAGGGTAGGTTATATGGAAGCAAGTACAGAGTGCTGGTCTTGAAGCTGTCAGACTAGGTGATCTAGTGGGTCTTCTGCAGACATAGGATCTATAAGCCCAGTTTTTCTTTCTGCCTTAGAGAACAGCTGCAGTTTTGCAAGGATCTGCCTTTATAATGATTAGACTTCTTTGGTATCATTTGTATGCTGAACGACAATTACAAAGGACAATTAGCTGTGAAGCTCTCTTGGTCTGCATGGAGATTATGTTTTCAAGGACAACCTCTGAGTTTCTCTGGATGAGCTATGGAGAGGTCTGGGCACATGGCCATTTTTTCATTTGCTAGTTCACTCTTGGCTAGGCTTTCCTACAGGGGATTGAGGAGATGCCTAATTTTCACTGCAGGCTTTCTAAAAGTAGCATTTAATCCCTACGTACATCTTGAATCTACTAAGTACTGAATATAAAGTTCTTTCCTGTAAAACAGAAAGCTGCCTCATGGCCACTCTTTCATATATACATACACATCTCACTGTTGTGTCTCTGTGTTAAAAAAAATTATAATGGAAGCGCTTCAGGTGTTGTGTGGGTGCTTGTTTTTTGTTAGTGTAGAGCAACCGCAGTAAACTGTTCTTAACCCAAAATTAGAATAACATGCACAAATTTAGATTCATTGGCTTTAACCAAGGTGATATTTGCACATAAACAACATTTGAGGCACATGCAAAAAACAAAAACCCAAGTCCCACATCCCCACGCAATTAAACCCTGGTGTGAACAGGAGTAGGAGAATATCAAGTCAAGGCAAACATATCTGGGAGTAAAGAAGACCACTTTTCCATTGCTCGCAAACCAAGAGACAGGGTTGATCATCTAAGAGAGTGTGTAAGAATAAATCAGGAGGTTCAGGTGGACAAGCCCTACCTGGATTCTTGAGGTACATCCAAGCGGCTCTGATGATGGTTAACTAGTGCTTTAATTGCTGCAATCCAGGTACACCAGTTAGTGCTATTGATAGAAACTGGCATCAAGAACCACTGACATCACCCTTACAATGCTGATTTATACCAAGCCCAATGTCATTGACAGCAAAAGCTAGAATAGCGTGTGGTAAACCACTATCCTTCTGACCATACAGCAGGTGCAGGAGAGTTCTGTTAGATTGCCTGACTTCCTATTTTTTTATATTTTACATGTGCAATCCTGAATAAATGCTTGAAGCCAAAGCATATGCATGTGTACTTGGAATGAAGATGCATTTAGTTCAGCTTTTTTTTTTTCCTAATAAGTGTGCTTAATGTTCCTTCCTCAGAAACCCACAACACATATGCAACGCTGACATTTCCAGAGCTGAATTCCTTTATCTTTATAAGATGTTATTCTCGCCCATTTCCTCATTATCACCCACTTCCTGTGGCACATGACGATGTAAAACCACTAGATTTCTTGAACTAGTACCAATTCCTTCTCCTGTGTTGGATTCATTTCAAAATCATTTCACTGGTCTTTAATGATCGTAATAAACCGAGTCTTAAAATTCACAGGTAAATCATTTTATCAGAAGACTCACCATGACTTCCTAGTTCTTAGGATCAGGAAGAGGCCCATGCCTTGACACTTCTAAAGCTTAATGAAGCATCTAGCGGTACATAGGAAGAGATGTAGACGCTGAGACGACATTACGATTCTACCAGGGGCTGCAGGCCACAGAAAATGCTCTATTTAAGCCTAATCGAGATTACAGCTGTCCCATTCTCATGCCCCACGAGACAAGTGGGTCAAAGTCCTAGTCTAACTGGTGAGGGACATCTGGCAAAAATCCTGGTAAACAAACAGGCTTTGCAATGCCTACCAGAGATCTCCAACAACAAGGGGGGAGATTTGGGGTGTGTGCCAAGAGGGGGCAGGGCCATCCCTGATGCGATGATATCACAAAGAGTAACGACATCACGTCAGGGACACAGTGTCATGTGTGCATGCCCCCTCCCGCTTTCCCCCAACCATTTAAAGGGAGTTCACTGCTTGTAGGGCAGGCGCAGGTGGTCCCCTCTCTTTTAAAGTGGGGGCCACTCGCGCTCACCCTGCAAGCGGCGAGCTTACCACTTGTAAGGCAGGTGCGAGCGGTGCCTGCTCTTTTAAAGCGGGGCCGCGGACAACTGCTGGAGGTGGGGCTTTCCTCTGCTGGCCAGCTGGTCAGCATCTGGGGGCAGCCCCAAAAATCGCTGAATCCCCCCCCCCGGAGAGTGGCATTCCTACTCACAGGTCTCTCAAAAGTCATGGACACAAAGCCCTTCTCTTCCTTACTTATACTAACTCTGCTTGGCTTCAGTAACAGTTAAACTTTGCTCAGGACTCACTCTAAGGAGGAATCATCATGCAAGTTACGAGCTAACAAGCTACTGTCTACATCCTGGGCCTCTCTGCTGCAGCTCTGTACTCTGCTGCTGAATATTAGAAAGACAGCTGTCCTTCAGTTCTGTAGATACTGGCCTGAATACAGTTTCACCTAGTGGCCCTTCTGGCAATTGACACTTTCCGCTGGCGAAAGGACTCTTCCCCTGACATAAGATGCTATTGCATCAATGGAAGGCTTCTTGCACCAGAGAAAAGCACCTCTGCTGAAGGAAGAGATCCATGGGACCCAGCCTTATAGCCTGGATCTCAAGCGACATTCTCACTGATGGAAGGGACTTCATTCGATGGGGTAGACTTTTCTTGCCTCCCCCCAGCCCCAAATGCCTCCTGAACTGTTGTTCCTGGAGAACAGGAAACCCCCCAGGAGCAGGAAGATGGGGGCATGGAAGATCTGCGGTAGGAGGTGGGGAATCAATTAAAATCCGCTTTCCTTTCCTTCTGCAGAAATCCTCCATGGGATCCAACCTACAGAGCCTGGAAGTATCAAATGCTGGCTCATACCCAGCCTTAAGAGGGAAACAAAGTGCCTACTGAAGGAAATCCTGCATTCAGCAAACAGGCACAAAAGTCACACAAAACCAGGCATGGCCTCACCTGAAGTTTGCACAAATGTTTCCCAATCTGGGGAAGCCAATAGGTTGCCTGGGTCAGTGGAATCATCCTGGAGCTTGCAAAGTCAACCATAATCCAATGACCTTTCTGACTCGGTAGCTCCAAAATGGCTTACCATATAGCTTCAAGGGCTCCTGTCCCAGTACTAGCTTTTGATGGCTCCTAATGGAAAGTTTCCCACTTTCAGCAATCCATTTACACTGTCCATTTAGAAACTACAGAGTGATTTTATCAGTGTTGCTTTTGTGAATTTAGCTGGTAACAACTGGAACTGATACCATGTGACAGGGGGTGAAACGACTATAGTCTGATAATATAACCCTTCATTTCTCCAATTACCTTGTCACATCTCCCCTCACCAGTCTTTCTCTACTTCATTATAATGCTGAATACTCTATATTAGTTTTATGCCAAGGGTCAACCAAAGTGCGACTTTGGGAGCTCTTTGAATAGATCTCCCATGACCTTTTAAAGTATAAAAAGTGAGAAGACTCGTTTCAGATCAGGGCTGTTGAGCATGAGCAAGGCATACTTTTTGCTTCTCTCTGGGTGCGTTCAGATGGGGCATTTATGCCAGTATAGATGCCGGTTGGAATCGGTGTACTTACGGGCGAGCACACGGTGAACATCTGCCTTCCGTCCCTAACCACTGCAAACAGCCTTTAACCGTTGTATTCTGCTACTAGGTCCCCAAGTGGTGGTATCCTGAGTGCACCGGTTCCAACCGCACTATCCCTGTCTGATCGCTCTCCGCCGGTGTAGAGCCACTTCCATTCGGAAGCCTCAGGCTTCCACTTTTCGGCCGCTATTTTTTTTAAGCCTCCTCGATGTGCGCTTGGGCAAAGCTTCGCCCCGGCATTTGTTTTAAAAAAAAGATGCTTAGTTTTAGGCTGCGGACGAGTCCGGGACCTCACAGAGGCCCTTTTCACTGTAAAAGTTTAAAGGGAAGTCTTTGCTTCAGGGGACGCTTTTCAGGACGGGGTGTTCTGCGCCTGCGCGAAGATCTCAACTCTGTTGATGGCGGCCTATGCGCATGTGCAAAATGTAAAAAAAATAAAATAAAAACCCACCGACGTGCGCTGCTGTGCGTCAGTAGTGTGAACGGGCATATCGCAATGTGCTGCGCAGTCAGGAGGTGAGTGTGATCGCGTTTCTTCCGGATCAAATTGCACCGGTTGGAACCGCAGCAGTTTATACCGGTGTAAATGCCCCGTCTGAACACACCCTCTGAGGAGTAAACAGTAGCTTGGGGAGGGGTTTGCGAAAATGGCATGAGGAAAAAGGCTGAATCCTTCCCTCTAGCACACTGCAGCTCCCATGGCTGCTTCTCTGTATTTAGGAAAAAAACCCCACAGAATATTTGATCATGGATCTTCCAACATCACATTTTGGCACCCCTGACCACTCTTATATATTCTTGAAAATAAACCTCACAAAACTCAGTCCGACCGGCATGCATTAATACTAGCCTTTAAAAAAACTATTACAATGACTCTCAAGTCTATCCTGCAAAGCTTTAAAAAGAGTAGGTTCATTTCCCACATGGCCATTTGAAAGGCATTAGTCGAGACAGAGTCTCTCTTATTCACTCACTCACACTCTCACACACGTGTTTTAAAACCCAGCTCAGATCCCGTCCGCATCTTAAGTCTTTGCAGGCTAATTTGCCCTGTCCTCTGACTGATCTATTTTTCCTGCACTCTGCAAATGCTTGGCTTAATTAGATCTAACAAATCTCTATCCTATGACATCTATAACATCTTGGATCATTTTCTCTATGTTGGTAGAAATGAAACCATTTGATTAATAAAACTGTGTGTTTCTATATGGTTTTCAAGTGCTACACAGAAATGACTGTGATGAACATCCCAGAACTGGTGTGATATTAACAAGCATTATTCTCTGCTTATTAGAAACTGAACAGTAAATGAGAAAAGGGTAATAACTGCTTATTTTGCTCAACAGCAATGCAGAAAAAGGAAGAGAACCCAGTCTCTCTTTTCTAAGTCCCTCTGACTATTTGCTGTCTCCTGTCAAGTTTATGCA
Organism: Gekko japonicus; assembly: GCF_001447785.1. Lineage (NCBI taxonomy): Eukaryota > Metazoa > Chordata > Lepidosauria > Squamata > Gekkonidae > Gekko > Gekko japonicus. The sequence goes on along the minus strand of NW_015167578.1, from coordinate 117,496 downwards.
GAAGTAGATGTTTGATCCTGAAGGGACTTTAGCTGACAACAATGAAGTCAAGATTTGATTACTCCTTAGGCACATCTGCACATTTTAAAGAGGTCTCCTATCACACTGGATTTAAGTAGGATGCTGTGCTGTCTCTCACATGTCATATAGCACTGTCCCGACCATACCTCCTATGGCAGTAAAGCAAAACATGTACACATGCACCTACACTCCAAGAGATCACTTTAGGCACAGTTCAACCAAGGTCAAGCAAAGTTAACGTTCAGACCCAGCATATACTATGCTTAAGTTGACTGAGGTTTTCCTGGGGAACCATGGAGGATTCAGTCAACTTGAGTTGTGGATTTGCCCAGCAACCCAACAAAAAGGTTATTTTAAAAGTGATTATTTTTCATTGGGAGAAAGAAGAAGAAGAAGAGTCTTTCCACCCGGGTAGACATATAAAGAAAATCACTAAGCTTTTAATGAAACCATTAATTTATATTATCCTAGATACTGTGTAGATCAACAAAACAAAAATGCATCCCCCATTAGCTGAAGATGCAGTAGGAGGAGGAGGAGGAGGAGGAGGAGATTGGATTTATACCCCGTCCTTCACTTGGAGTCTCAGAGCGGCTTACAAACTCCTTTCCCTTCCCCTCCCCACAACAGACACCCTGTGAGGTGGGTGGGGCTGAGAGAATTCTGACACAAACTGCTCTTTTTCGAGGACAGCTGTCCCAGAGCTTGTGACTGACCCAAGGTCACATCAGCAGGTGCAAGTGGAGGAGTGGGGAATCAAACCCGGTTCTCCCAGATTAGAGTCCGCACATTTAACCACTACACCAAACAGGACAGAAGCATACACCAAAAATGCATGTTGCTGTTAATTCTATACACACATTATGCATATTCAACATCCTGAGGGTTTTTTTTTAAAAAAACCCAGCCATTTCTAGTCTACACCAGCAATAATAGCCTTTGAAATTTGAGCAACCACTAGTGAAATTTCTGTGGAGGCCAGGAAGGTCATCAATGGACCAGAAAGTGGATCTTCATTGTCTTGGATAGCTCTTTGTTTCTCTTTAACTAAATGGCCAAAATAACCAAATATGCACATTTAGTATTTTTTAAAAAAACACACACACACAACTGATGCAGGTTGCTTAATATAAGGTCTGAGCCAAAAAGGGGGGACCTTTTGTGAACACCTCTCTCTGCAAATAAAAGCACTTCCACATCTTTCAGTAGTTTTTTACAGCAAAGTTGAAAGGTGGTGAATCTGTCTGACCATTCAGGGCAGGGACAATGCTTCCTACAACACATTCACTTCACTCAGAATTGGCTTTGTTTGCCCTCAGTGACACTGCCACACAACCAGATCTGACTAACTAGATAGCATCAGATCATCATCATATTTGTTACCTGACTGACTGATTCACTTTTGGAAGCAGAAGATCTAAAGAAAGAGCTGGGCTGAAGCAGTCACAGAGAGGGGAAACAGTGGCTGTGAAGAGCCACAAACAACTACAAAATCCTGGTATGTTTAAGGATCCCCCCCCCCCCTGAAAACTCTTAGATCCTAAAGCTACTATAAGATGAAATACCACATGTTTTCCTCTAGTGGTCCTTTTCGATAAAATAAGGAAGACTCTACTCACTGAAGCATTTAGACCACAGAGCCAGGAAGAGTGGATGAAGTCATACAAGTGGAGGGGAGAGACAATAAGTTGCTAGCAGTAAAATCAGAAGGAAGGACATGCCTGGTTTCTCTTTCATACCAAAGACATCACAAGTGGATTTACTAAGCCAAGAAAACATCCTGTGAAGGTGAGGAGGAGTTGTGGCAGCAGGGAATTTACCTGCCCAGAGAAGAATCAATGACGATGTGCAAGGATGGCAGATGGCTATATTACCATTGGTCAGCTACAGAACTGACTACAATAACATGGTCAGCTATACAGATAACGTCTGATGTATCAGCAATTGTGAGATTTGAATCTGTCATGACCCCCCAGGGGGTTGCCACCTTCAGCTGCCACGACTCTGGACTTCGGGTCCCTTGAGAAGGCCCAGAGTACCCTTTTTAAGCTGAGAAACTATAGGTGTGATGACCAGGCAGAGAACAAACAAAGGGTTTATTAACACAGTAATGGGGCATTGAAAACATGACAAGGTGCTTAAAATATATAACAGTGTTTAAAGGCAAAATAAATTAATCTATTTAATTTAACCAGTTACTATTTCAAGGCCCACAGCCCTCTTATACCAGGCATCCTGCCTGCACTCACTCTGTCCCAAGTGAGGGATCTGTCTCTCACACCACTCCCCTCAGTTTTACTCTGTGTCAGGCAAGTTCGCAGAAGAGAAAAGAACACCGTTTTCCACAGTTCACAAAGTATCTGGACTTCGCTTCACACAATCCCTGGACACAAATTGGCTACAACTGTTGCTAAGGATTGTGAGGATTGTAGGCTATGTCTGCTTTCCACTGCCATGCAGGTCTCTCCTGGACCAGGCCGCACCAGGCCCTGTCTCCCAATCCTACACAGCTCATGACAGGATCATACTGAGCACATTCCACAGTTTCTGAATAGCAGCAGGTTGAGATAGATAAAAAGAAGGCAGGTAAAGTGAGAGACTGGGCTAAGGAGCTTCCTCATCAGCTCTAAAGAGGCAGCTGGCCACCATGGAAGAAGGGGAATGTAGTGAATAAAACCACCTGCCCTGTAAGCAGAGCACACCAGGAAGAGTTAGGGCTTTTTTTTTTTGTAGCAGGAACTCCTTTGCATATTAGGCGACACACCCCTAATGTTGGGTGTACTGCAATATATATATATATATATATATTGCTGTCAAGGAGCAGCCAAGTTATGGTGACCTTGTAGGGTTTTCAAGGCTAGAGATGTTCAAAGGTGGTTTGCTATTGCCTGCTTCTGCGCAGCAACCCTGGTATTCCTTGGTGGTCTCCCATCCAAATACTGACCAGGATGACCCTGCTTAACTTTCGAGATCTGATGAGATTGGGCTAACCAGGGCTATCCAGGTCAGGGCTGTAAATATCATATAGAGAATCAAAAATGTGACTTCATATGGAGTGAAATTACAGACAATGGGGGCTGTGGGGGTCCTTCTACAATTTGCCCATTATTTTCCCTCCAATGTAAAATACTGATTATTTTTGGCAACAAAATTGCAGGTGGAGCAGATGGAAAACTAGTCTATTCCAGTGCATATGTTTTCATATCTCTCCCTGAAATCCGAATGTTCAAGCTCCACTGGCATGTTAGTTTCTCAGAAATAAAAGTTAGACACAAGCTTGAATGTTCTCCACAGACCCTTCATTATATTGCCTGGCACCAGTCACAGATGAAAAGTTGCAGACAACACACAGAAGATAATATCCCAGAGTCTGGGTGTCTTTTAGAACCACCAGCACCCCTCCCAAGTGCAAAACAGCTTGTGATTTTCAGAACTGGAATATCTGAAATGAATCATTTGTGAACAATCTGCAGCCCTGCAATTAATTGCTCTAGAAAGCGGTGGGATCGTTTTGAATAATGAATGAGTTTGGTAATTGCACGATCTGTTCACAGAGGATTTGCCAATGTAAAAAGGAGGGAAAGAAAACCAAATAACAACAAAAAGAATCACAGAGTACATCATTCTCTGAAAAATAGCTGTTGGGTATGGAAATGGCCAGCAAGCATTCAGAAGAATTAAACAGCATTCTAGAATAAATCGGGGCACTGTTTGAGGAAGGCACAAGGAAGAAGACTGTTGTCATATACCATGATGGGCAATATTAACTGTTGACAAACTTGTTCCATAATCTAGCCTTACCATAGACTCACATGCGCACAGAGGAGCATGGGAGCTGCTTTCACATGGTGCAATCTCACACTATTTAGGGAGTGCATGGGCAATACTGCGGGATGGCTAATCACATAGATCCTTCCTACCCAATTATTGCCCTCTATCCCAGCTAAGTGATGGTAAAGTAGCTACCTACGCATCTGTAGGTACCTGAGAAGGGGGCCTAACATTTAATGTTTAACACTTAATGTTTAACATATCAATAATACTGTTGCTGATCTCAGGTCTTACAAAAGAACATCAAAAGGAGAATCTAATGAGAATGTACTGAACTGTTAATGTCTAACACTGTCTCTCCACTAGACTTGAGCAAGGACTTGGGTTAGCTCACTCACTGTAGGTACTAATGGCCAGTGGCATACCTAGCCTATTTGGCGCCCAGGGTGGATATTTTTTTTAAAAAAAAATTAAATTATTTTCTCAGAAAAAAGGTAGGATACAGAAGGGAAAAGGGGTGGGGGAAAATATAATTCATCAGGTTTGTCAAATAATATAAGTTGTTACGTACAACAGGTAAAATCAGATACATTACCAAATTACCCTGCTTTGGCAAGGAGGGCAAGGTAGAAATTAAATAAATAAAATAAAGTAAAAATAAAAACAAAAATATTATATATTTCAGATATAGAAGCAGACACTAAAGAATAAATTAGAACTTTCCTAAGGTTAACGATAATCTATTAACGATAAAAGAAATTACATCTTTAACAACTGAACAAACCTCTATGCTAAAATTGAATCACTGTAAAATCCTTAATATTGTCTTAATTGTTTATCTAAATCTAATTATATTCTTACGAATTATTTAATTACTAGTGGAATACAGAATGAAGTATTAGAACTATAATCAATACCTTCATTATCTTTAATACGATACGCAAGTTATTCCAGAACTTAAAAAAAAAATTAATCCCATAGTATGTGTAATAAGCTTGCCATTTCTGCAGAAATTCTTTCAGGGGTCTTTTGTTCATATAATTGGTTAGTTTTGCCAATGTTGCATACTCTACTAGTTTTTCTTTCCAGATCTCTACTGTAGGACAGTCTTCTGTCTTCCATTTCATTGCAAATATAACTCTGACTGCCGTCAACATATATCTAAGTAGGTCTTGTGAACTTCTGTCTACGTTATCTGGTAAGATTCCCATTAACATAATATCTGGTTTCATCAGGAATTTAGTCGGCCCTGCTTAGATCTGATGAAATCAGGCTAGGTTGGGGCTATCCAGGTCAGAGCCCCTCCTCTATATGACAAAATTAATCTCAGTAATAATCAGGAAATAAAACACATAAGAATAATGGCCAGAAAAGAAAGGCAGACAGTAGAAATGTTATTCTTTTTAACTATTTAACTCCACTTGCAGCTGCTGGATGACCTTGGACAAGCCATAGCTCTGTCAGCCCCACCTACCTCACAGGGTGTCTGTTGTGGGGAGGGGAAAGGAAAGGAGTTTGTAAACCACTCTGAGACTCCTAGTAAAGGGTGGGGTATAAATCCAATCTCTTCTTCTTCTTCTTCTTTGTATATATAATCATGCCAGTAAAAAAAAAAAATTGAAATTCCAACTCGCTATTCCATCACAAGAGCCAGTGTGGTGTAGTGATTAAAGTGTCGGACTAGGAGCTCGGAAATTCAGGTTCAAATCTCTACTTGTGCCATAGAAGCTTGCTGGGCGACCTTGGGACAGTCACATTACTTTCAGCCTAGCCCAGGACAGCCTGATCTTGTCAGAGCTCAGAAGCTAAGCAGTGCTCAAGTCCCTTGCCTTGAAAACACTACAGGGTCACTGTAAGATAGCAGTGACGACAGCAAAAAAATAAAAATCCATCCCACCACTTGTATTCTGAGCAGGCAGTTGGGAGGTCTTCTGTTCTCCATTTTGAAGCCAAGAGATGACCATCCCGAACATCTACAGGGCATTTTGGAGGGCTAGGAGCCTTTGTACTATCTTTTACTAACTAACACTAGCCAAAGCATCACAAAATAGTGATCGTAAGCTTCACCAGACTGGATGTTAAGAAACAAACCACCCCCCAAAGAAGGTGCTCCCGTCTTCCACTGTTTCCAAAGGACTAAAGTCAAAACAGAGACTCTCTGCAGTAGAAACAGAGAAGGGCCATTTTTGCAAGACCAGCAGACCCAGTGCAAAGTACAGTGCCCAGCGCCCAGCGAACCCAGTGCCTCCTGTTCATAATATTCACAAAGGCTTGCTACTCTACTACTCTTAATGACAGTCTGCCCCCAAGCAGGATAAGGCTGGCTTGTGGCATGGCCATAAATGGAGACTGTCTTAGGTCTGAGGGCTCTTCTTGTGGCCATGCAGAAGGAATACACTCCCCCTTCCTTTCCTAGATGCCAGTCCAGAAGCAGCACCTTAGAGAGCAACAAGATTTTCAGGGTATGAGCTTCCGAGAGTCAGAGCCCCCTTCGTCAGATACCAGATATCTAACAAATGTCTGATGAAGCAAGCTTTGACTCTCAAAAGCGCCTTTCCTGAAAATCTTTTTTCAATATTAGTTTAATAATATACCCCCCTAAGAAAGGAGAGAGAAAGGAGAGTCTTACCTATATCTCTCTAAACTCCAGAAAGATTTTTAAAAGTTCTGGACAGCAATAAAAAAATATGGGTAACTTTAGAAAGAGATTTTGAGGAGTGCAACATCAATTTGAATAATTTCATACCAGAATCTATATGCATTTTTAAAATGCAGGCACAAAACATTACAGCTCAGAGCAAGTCGAATAGAAAACCACAATTTCCCATGATGCCTGCAATACAACACTCACCGGCTGGGGGAAGAGCTTGGGGGTGGGGGACAGGTAAGAGCAATGTTCCCTCTAAGCTGATTTAGTGTGAGCTAGCTCACGGTTTTTGAGCCTCCGGCTCACACATTTTTATCTTAGCTCAGGAGGGATGGCTCCAGAGCAAACCAATTTATGCAGTAGCCAAATCACCTGCTCACAACTTTAATGCCAGTAGCTCACCAAGTAGAATTTTTGCTCACAAGACTCCATAGCTTAGAGGGAACATTGGTGGGAAGACAGCAAAGTCAAATAGCTCTTGACAGAGAAGACAGCTTATTTTCTGAACACAGCTTTGGTCGAGATGAACCCTTAACAGCTAGGGGGGCTACCTATATAGGTTTGCCCAAATGCTGTCTCCATTCCTGGCACAGCATCGCCTATGGCAAGTTGAACTGAGGACATGTTATAACTCTCATTTTTAATGATATTTTAAAAATCACATCAATTGTCATATAGCAAAATAGCCTTTCCAAAGGCTATCCGATCTTCCACCAGCACAATAATGATCAACGATCTGGTGCCTGAACTGGGAGTTGTAACTTCTGTTCCACATGTATAGCCACTAAAACAGATTAATGTTCCATGATCATGCATGTAACCAGTAGAGGAGGGAGGAAAGCATTCCTTTACTACTTTGTCAGATCATGGGGCAATATTCACTCTTCCCCACCTTCTGTTCATAATATTAACAAAGGTTTGTTACTATACTACTCTTAAGTACATTTTTCACCAAGCAGCATACGGATGAGAAGGCCTTGAGACCAAGAAGTGAAAATAAAGGGGGGGGGACAGAAAAAATAGGTAAAGGGAGACAGGAATGAGCACCTCTCAGCCTGATGTTGGCTCCCTTGTATGATCTCTTAAGCAAGTTCTGTTAAGCAAGCCCTGGAGATATGGGAGTCTATCTAGCCATCCTAGGTCAAGATGAGGAGCAGATCCTAGAGGACTTTTTTTGCTATGCTGAGATTCCCTGCGCCCCTAGTGGCAGCAGCCAAAACTGCAGTTTAAAAATAGACATTCGGCCGCGTGAGGCCAGCTTGAAGCACCCTCCAGCTAACTCCCTAAGGTTGCACTGGTGGCAGGCTGCACCCTGCACACTCCCCTTGGTACACCACTGCTGATAGCTCAGCATGAGCCATTCTTTATAGGTTTTTGTTAGTTCTGCTTATCATGTCTTACACTGAACTTTCCTTAATTAGATCTGATTCTATTTATATCTTACTCTGCCAGCTGTCTATTGTTGGGAGTGACCTGTACCCATTCTGAATGGATTGGTCATTGTTCCTGTTGGTAATGTCTCCCCCACTCTCACTCTCTGTGGCTCGGAATATTGAGTATAAATATATCTCCTATGGTCATATACTTTACACATCTGATGAAGTCAGATCTGACTAAAAAAAAATCTTATGCTGGAATAAATGTTGTCAGTCTTTATGGCATCATTGAAGTTCTCTTTAGTTTTGCTACTTTTATCTTAGTTATTGTTTAAAAAGCCCTGAAAGTTACTTCCATTTGCCTAAGAAAAGACAAGTTTGTTAGCAGGGCAATATTCGAATCTAGGGATGCCAGACCTTCTGGTGGGGGCGGGGGTCCCCTGGTTTCAAGTGCTCCTCTCCGTCACTGGCCTGGCCACTTGGCTGGCAGAGCGGCATTACCCCCCCCCAAAAAAAAACCCAGGAAAGAAGCTGAAAATAAACACAACATGCCTACATCACCCGGAAGTGACGTGGGCATGTCAGTGATGTTGGGGGGTGATGCTCTAGATTTTGAGCGACTTCTACCATAAAGGTTTTGCCCACAAACCAGAGCATCATCCCCGACAAGCTTCCATGACATCACTTCTGGGTGATGTAGGCACATCACATTTATTTCTGGCTTCTTCCCTCCTCACTCCCAGTAAGTTCACCCCCACCCCCCACCGGCTGGTCTGATGGACCTGGCAACCCTATTCGAATCAGAATTTCAAGTCTCACATGTAACCCCAGACAAAGTCTACATTAACATAGCTCTATACAGGTCATCCTGAGGTCAATCCTCAAAGAAATCAACCCTGACTGTTCCCTGGAAGGCCAGATAATGAAACTGAAACTCAAATACTTTGGCCACCAAATGAGAAGGGAGCACTCACTGGAAAAGACCCTGATGCTGGGAAAGATTGAAGGTCAAAGAAGACGGGGACGGCAAAGGATGAGATGGTTAGACAGTGTCAGCGATGCAACGAACATGAAATTGAGCCAACTTCGGAGGACGGCGGAAGACAGGAGAGCCTGGCGGGAGATTGTCCATGGGGTCGCGAAGAGTCGGACTCGACTGTGCGACTGAACAACAACAACATACAGGTCATGGTCTTCTACTCTAAAATCGACAAAAAGAATTCAAAGATTTTTCCAAACAAGTTCATTTGAGTCAGAGGTCCTGCTTGGAACTTTATCTTAAAAGGAAACAGTACAATCTTATCTCCTCTCTGCACGTTGAGCATTACAGAACAATTTCCAACCACTCTCAACAGGTGACTTTCTTTTGTCTGTGGCTGGTATGTAGCCATTGTTAAACAGTATGCCAGTATAATCAGTTTTACCTGTATGCTGTTTCAGTCCAAACATGAGTTCTGGCATGTTGGAAGCTCTTTGACTCTCAAGTGCATGACCCAATGAATCAGTCTTACCTTCTTATGGTTCTTAGTAGTGTTGACCTGGCTTCATTATGAAAGGTGATGATGATGCTAGTTGGTGGCAGATCCTTACGATAGTGCAAAGTAGTGCATCTGAAAGAGAGAGACAAAACAGATTACTGAAGCTACAGAAACTGAAGACACTGAAGCTACCTTATACCAAGTTGGACCAATGGTCTATCAGGGTCAGTATTGTCTACTTTGTCTAGCAGCAGCTTTCTCAGGTCTTAAGTAGAGGTCTGTTACATCACCTTCCTTTTAACTGGATTGAACCTGAGACCTCTTGCATGCAAAGCAGATGGTCTATTTATTTATTTATTATTAAACTTATATCCCACCCTCCCCACCGTGGCAGGCTCAGGGTGGCTAACAATTCATACATATAGATATATACATTAAAACTCCAAAATATACTAAAAACAGAATTAGGTTAAGATCACAATATAAAACCATAACTGCTCAGAACATAGCTGTAATAGAAGATGGCGGCATTCTTTCAGCATTCGAATAGTCGCCAACGCCATAGTCCAGGCTCCTGCCAGGCTGTCGGTCATCAGGATGGTGGTGCTGTTGGTGTTAGGGCCAGGGCCATGATGTTAAAGGCAGCCCCTACTTGAAAGCCTGGCAGAAGAGCTCCACTTTGCAGGCCTTGCAGAACTGCACAAGGTCCTGCAGAGCCCTGATATCATCCGGGAGCTCATTCCACCAGTAAGGGGCCACCACAGAGAAGGCCCTGGCCCTCGTTGCAGCAAGCCTGGCTTCCTTAGGGCCCGGGAGAACCAGGCGATTTTGGGATCCCAATCTTAGTGCTCTCTGGGGAACATGTGGGGAAAGGCGGTCCCTTAGGTACTTAGGTCCCTGACCATATAGGGCTTTAAAGGTAATAACCAGCACCTTGAACTGAATCTGGTATGCTATAGGCAGCCAGTGCAGTGCTTTAAGGGCGGGCTGGATGTGTTCCTGCACAGGAAGGCACAACAGCAGCCTCACTGCTGCATTCTGCACCAGCTGCAGCTTCCGGATTTGGGACGAGGGCAGCCCCATGTAGAGAGCATTGCAGTAATCCAATCTCGAGGTGACCATTGCATGGATCACTGTTGCCTGGTCATTGCATTCAAGGAAGGGAACCAACTGCCTAATCAGCCGGAGGCAGACTTTGCAGTGGCTGCTACCTGGGTCTCCATCATTAAGGAGGTGTCCAGGAGCATTCCCAAACTCCTAACTTCTGGTGCTGGCACTAATGGCGCCCCAGTGAAGGTCGGGAGAGGGATCCCTAACCTTGGGCTGTTCCGACTCAGGCACAGAACCTCCGTCTTCATCAGATTCAATTTCAGTCGACTCAGTCTAAGCCGACCAGCCATGGCTTTCAACGCCAGGTTCAGATCTCCTGGACTAGAGTCTGACTGGCCATCCAACAACAGGTAGAGCTGGGTGTCATCCGCATATTGGTGACAACCCAGTCCATGCCTCCAAGCAATCTGGGCAAAGGGGGCGCATATAGATGTTAAATAGCATTGGGGAGAGCACTGCTCCTTGGGGCCCTCCGTAATTTAGCGGGTGCCTTCTGGATAGCTGTTCCCCAACTGCCACCCTTTGTCCCCAACCCTGAAGGAACGAGGAGAGCCACTATAAGGCAAACCCCTGAAACCCAGTATCGGTGAGGCAGTGGAACACTGTTGACAGGTCCAACAACATCAACACCGCCATACTGCCTCAATCCAGATGCCTCCGGAGATCATCTGTGAGGGCGACCAGGGCTGTCTCTATCCCTCTTTAATTCAATAGATACTACCACTATGCCATGGTCCCTCTCTAATTCAATAGATTCCCTTTCTAAATTGAAGGTATTAGGTTAAAAACTAAAGATTGCCAGTGCAGTTTTAGAAGTTATCCATTGCTCAACTAAGGAATACATGGATGTATCCAACTACACAGTTCCTTCAACAGTTCCTCCATTTGTGGAAGTTGTTATTGTTCAGTCGCACATTCGAGTCCAAGTCTTTGCAACCTCATGGACCACATCATGCCAGGTCCTCCTGTCTTCCATCATGCTCCGGATTTTGTGGAAGAGGCAGGTTTATACACACAACCACCCTCCTAACCACACCTCACACACTGCTAATTGAGTCATTCCTTTCCACTTTTTCTCTGTCCAATCTAGCTGCTGATTCTTGCATTATTGTAAAAGGTGAATAAATTGCCACTCATTTGCAGAACTAACAGCATGAATGGAAAGCAAGCTTTTCATGAATTCTGAATGTGCAAACTAGACTTCCCTGACTTCCTCGCACCATGATGTGCACAGAGCTGTGGCATACCATTCAGTGGGCCAGAAGACCTTTGTAATCAAATTTTCAGGATTTTGCTTTTCATTATAGAAACAGGCCACCTTGAGGCCTTAAGATAAATTGGTTCCTTTTACAAAAGAGCATTCCTTTAAAAAAAAAATCACTTTTGATATGTTGTACTGGCTCATCTCCTTTACATCAGCATTACCTAAATGTTGCACCATGTATGGGCCATGAAGGGTTAGGATCCCCAATCTGTTCTAGTCTTTGTTCCATTGGCCCCAGTTTCTTCGATTGGAGGAAAGCCACTCATGAACACACAGCACTTCTGTCTCCTCAGTGTACCCATAGAATTAAGAGGAATGACATCTAAGAAGTAGCTGAACAACTGTAAAATGTACTCCAGCTAATCCAGAGGGAGAGAAGAGGATTCAACTAGGAAAACCTAGGGAAAGCCTGCAGCTATTCCTGTGTATGATGTCCAAGATGCTGCATTGGGCAGGGGGTTGGACTAGATGGTCTGTATGGCCCCTTCCAACGCTATGATTCTATAATTCTATTAAACAAATCCCACAGAGATCCCCCATGTCAAAGGGTTTGGAGGTCATTGCAAAAATCCAGCACTAGGGTTCCCAAATCGACCCAGGGGGCAGGGAATGCCCCGCTTTGATGGCCCGATTTTCGACGGGATGAAAATCGGGCCCGGGGGAAACCCCACCCCCGCGTGCGCGTCACCCGGAAGTGACGTCGCAAACTGGGGGTGGGGCCACGCCATTTGAGGGCGTGTGACGTCACTTCCGGGTGACGCGCGCACACATGACACAGATGCCGGCCGGGAGCCCCCAGCTCCCGGCCAAAAGACATTTGGCAACCCTATCCAGCACTGCCTTTTAATCTAAAACACACTAGTTTTAGAATTTAGGTCAGGTTTTCCATACTTGGTGAGGCTCCGAAGCTGCAAGGGGTTCACATGAAGCCCTCCATTTGTCTTTACATTCAGCCCTGAAGATAGCCATACTGGTGAAGGCTCAATGTATTGCAGGCTCTCTGTTCAGCTGACACAGATCACTTTACACAGATACACACTGCCTTTGAATGCAAGGATCCTGTTTTTTTACTATCATCATGACTAACAGTTATTGACCCCGCTGCCCATGAGCTTGTCTGTAACTTTTAAAATGGTCTCTTTGATTCGTGAAGAAATGCAATGTCCTTTTACTTCCGTTATCAGTGCATTTTCTCAGTTTAGCTACTAATGTCTTTTTCCTTCCTTTCTCTCTAAGATTATTTTTCATATCTATGACTATATTAGTGTCACCAGCTCAAGCCAGATGGCCCCTCCAAATGGTGCCATCTAACTCATCAGTTCATAACTCTAATTCCCTTTCTTGTTCCTTCTGTACCAGAAAAAAGACATTTTAGACAGTCAGGTTAAAAAAAAGGGAGGCTTGTGACTGAAAGAGGGAGATAGCAGAAGCTTTAGTAAGAGTATAAGAGGGAAACAGATTGGAAGCTTCCTAGTAACCTTCATTTATATCACCCACACGGGATGGTAGCCGTGTCTAGGCCCAGAGGCACAAGACAATTGAGTACTCAGTGGCAAGAAAGGGACCAACTCAATGAGGGGAACAAAGGAGGGCACCTTGTCCAAGGGACTCCCAAATTCTGGAGCTGGACTAGCCTATTAAGTTCACTGGAGTGCCTCTTCATTTACACACATGAGTGGAGAGAAGGCTCTGGCCACCCAGGTGACTTCCCAATCCAGGAGTCTTGTGCAGCTTTATGGGCCAGGTGCTTTCTTGGAAATTTTACATCTTTTGGAGCATCAGCCTCAAATACTCTTTTTTAATTGAACCAGCCGGTTCCATCGACATTGACTTCTGCAGGACATGAGGAATTGCTGTGCGTTTATTCTCATATTTGATTTATGTTGCACACGTTGGTTTAAAAATGTGTAAAGCAGGAGAAATGAAAGCAGACATCTCAGAGGAGGCCTCTAATTGTTTCCCCTTTTGTTCAGCTATAATCTGACACAAGAATGCACAGACAGGCAGCACGACATGCAGAGGGGTGAAAGAAAAAAGAAATTATAGGCAGAGCCGTAAAGTTTAGACACTGTCTTAGGTAAACCCTCTCAGTATCTAAGGGATTGCAATGACAGGTTTTGCTCAGATGTATTTTCAAAAAGGAGAACATCTTAACCGTCTCTAATACCAATAGTCACATTAAGAATTTTCATTAATCAACTTCCTTCTTAAAATATTTTATTCTATTCTACCTCTAGAAGTAGCCGTATTTTAGTACCTAATGGGAAGGCTTCGATGGGATTTAAGTCGCCTAGCGGGGTGAAGGAATACACAGTCCAGGTGAAGTTATCAAGGCTTGTCCAGAGTATGGGGGCTGACATTTTGTGCCCTCAGTTATCGTAGGTTTGGCTCTTCAGGGGAGGTTTTAGTTCTGCTACCTCTACTACTGCGGCAGCCATTTTCCCACCAGCTGAAAATACCAGTTCCCTTGGAATTCAATTAGATATACCATTAGTGGGTACAGAATGTTTTGAATACCCTTTGAGTGGATGTGATGCATGCTGACGTGGTCTTGCCTTGGTGCAGACCAACTCATAATTCAATCTGCATGCAATATGCCAACACCAGCAGTCAGCACATCTGGGCAATTATATATTAAATCTGAGTTTGTGGTACTCCCCCTTGTTTCAGACATGCTGCCCAGCTTTTGACTTGTTCACCTCTGCAGAGAGGGACCCACAAGGACTCAGCTTACATAGGGGAACAGGTTGTGTCACCTACTTCCTCCTCCTTTCTGGCCTTTCTGGCCTTCTCTGATCACCTCTTAAAATCCTTCCCACCCTTCTACTAGGGATAGTTCTGCCCTCCACCATTCCACCCAACCTGGTAGCCCTATGGAGCCTCCGGCTCAGCTGCCACAGCTTTCCAAGTGAAGGCTTGTAGAATCATCCCTCCCTCTCCTCTTCAGTGGGCCTATGTGGTGGCATCCAGCCTGTCAAACAGGTTCCACAGTTGCTGCTGCTGGGTTGTCCAACTCCTTGGGTGAGCCTGGTCTCCATAGTGCGGCCTCAGTCACCTCATCTGAGGCAAGCCATGGTGGAGCCGCACAGTTGCCAACTTCAAGGCCGTGCCTGGAGATCTCCCAAAATTACAACTGGACTCCAGCCTGCACAGATCAGTTCCCCTGGAGAAAATGGCATTCTGGGAGGGGTTGCAGGTGTGGACTAGGCTTCTTCCCCCATAAAGACAGGCAGTGCTGGTTCCTGTGTGGCTGGGGAGCTCCAAAGTAGTGAGCGGAAGAGGGGGAGAGACCTCTGTTGGAGGTCTCTCCAAGATAGCCCAGGTTGTCTGGGGTTAGGGATCCCAAGTCCCCCCGGGGGGCGGGGAAAACCCCGCACCAGAGACCCATTCCCCGGTGGCACCGGATCGGGCCCTGGGGGGGACTCCACCCCGACGTGCGCATCACCCGGAAGTGACGCGACCATGCCGGGCATGCTGGAGGCGGGGTCACGGCCATCCAAGGGAAAACTCTATGGTTTTCCCTTGTATGGCCATGCCCCCGCCCCCAGCGTGCCTGGTGTCCTCCCATCACTTCCGGGTGATGTGCGTGTGGCGAAGATCAACTTGGCAACCCTATCTGGGGTGGGTATCATCGCTAGACAGGATTGTCACAAGTTGACAACACTCTGAAGCAATGACAGTAGCCTCAGCACAATCCCAACGCTTTATGGATTTACTCAAGCTACAGTTATAACACACCATTATATGTCTTGGCTCTCACATCGCTTCATTTCCATAGGCACAGTAGACAGAAGCTACTTTTCATACTTCACAATCTATTATCAAAATATCCTCTAGCCCTGCTATTTATACTTGTAAAGTTGCATAAAATCACTGCTAGTAGTGCTGGTGACAAACCTCAGAGCTGTGTGCTTCAAAATTGAAGTTTCCTGAATTCAGAATTCCTGGAGCCAATACAAGCTGATCCAAATGCACTCAGAATTTTAGACTGGCTCATATCAGACAAAGTCTCAAATGCCACTTCCTGACAGTGCCACCTCAAACAAATTTGCCATTGCATAAAGGAGGCAATGAAGAGAGTTGCCTCCTGACTCCTGAGGCCCCATAGGCCTCGTCCTTAAGGCCTGGATGTTACCAAGCAGCCTCAGCAGTGTCCATTGCGGCACAGATGAAATTTCCAGTGCTTCCCATTGGAAACATTATGAATCCTGTAGCAATCCTAAGCGTGCTCAGGAGAATTAAGGGCTCAAGATAAAGCCTACAAGGAGTCTGCTGTTGTCAGCCAGGATGACACCACTGGTGTCCTCCACAACTTTGCAACGGCAAGTTTGGTTAGGAAAGCGTGAGGGTCAAGAGTGCTGGATTTGAATCCCAGGATTTTTTTTGGGGGGGTGGGGGAAGCTAAGTGTAAGATGAGCCAGGCAGCACTCATCCATTGGTAACTACTAAACAGCCTCATAATACTGCTGCTGAAAATTCCCAGAAACTCAGGACACATATAGGCCCCTGTAATTAGATGTTTTTCCTCCTCAGGTAAAATCCCCCAGTGTGACACACCTACATTTCACTACACAAGTACAGCCTGAGAACAGAGACAGTTTCTACACATGACATAACTGTTGGGTATTACAAGTTGAAAACACTCAGTATATCTGGGGTTAAATGTTTGTTTATGTCACTCACAGGAAGTCACATGTTTCTCATGTAACCAATGTTCTTTAGATGTAGATTGCCCGGGAATTTTCTCCCTGATCTAGAAATTTGATTGGGACTAAAGTGTCAAGGTGTATTACCATTTTATGGCTTCTCTTCCCTTCTTTGTTTGGTGTTCTGAAGAACAAGAAGAGTAGCCATAATCTCTCTTCTAGTTTTGTCTTTGTAGAGTAAGGATGCAGCCGATTTAGCTCTGTTGTTATTTTCATCCCAGTTACCCTTCCTATGCTAGAATTTAGTAAAAACTTTATATTTTAATCACACATGGACTCTCAGTCTGAATTATTTTACTCTGGCTCTGCTGGACTATCGTATCTCTGCTAAATACCATTTTTTCAATATCTCACTATCACCCAACAATAACACCTTAATTTACAACAACAACAGTACGGCACACAGTAAAAAGTAGCAAAAAACAACCAAAAACAACTGTGAGCTGAATTTCCCGCAAAATATTCACAAAGGAAACTTCATCAAAGTGAAATGCATCTATTGTCTGGAATAAATCTATCCATATAATCCATCATAGGAAAATGTAGAAGCCAAAGAAGTCCATCATAGGAAAATGCAGAAGCCAAAGAATAATTATACAAGATAAATATCCAAAAAGTCCAATACTTCTCCTAGGTAATTTTTCCAGTGTTTCAGACTTCTAGTCCTTCCTCAGGAACAAAGAACAACTGCTGAGAGTCTCATTCCATCTCCTTATAAGATAATGTTTTTCCATTATTTCTGTAATAGAACATGCCTCAGAGTATCCCCTCCCCAAGGAGTCCTAGGAACTGTAGTTTGCTAAAGTGGTAGTAAACTGTAAGAGACTCCTGGATTCTCCCCTCTCCTTTAAAAAGAAGAAGAAGAGATTGGATTTATACCCCGCTCTTCACTACCCAAAGGTGTCTCAGAGCGATTTACGAACTCCTTTCCCTTCCCCTCCCACAACAGACACCCTGTGAGGTAGGTGGGGCTGAGAGAGTTCTGACAGAAACGACTCTTTTTTCAAGAACAGCTCTTATCAGAACTATGGCTTGCCCAAGGTCATCCAGCCAGGTGCAAATGGAGGAGTGGGGAATCAAACCCAGTTCTCCCAGATTAGAGTCCGCAGACTTAACCACTACACCAAACTGGCTCTCTGCCTGGAAAGAAAGAACATCTGTTAAATCAGTTTACATGTATACTACGGATATGCTCCAAAAATGTTATGAATAAATAAATAAACTACATTGAAATTGTTTCGAAGCCTGTAAGCAAATTAAAATAAATAAATGGAACCAGAAGGGTAATTTTCAAGTTCAAGCAGCAAATGACAATATTAGAAACCTGAGCTATTTCATCCAGTGTCTTGGGCCTTTTGCATTAACAGCTTTATTAAATGACTTAATACATTACATATAATACAACATTGCATGAAGAAAAAGAGTTGCAGGGGGAATAAATAATTCAAGGGTAAAGGGGGAAATCCAGGAAAAGGAACTGAAAAAAACATAGTAAAGGGAAAGAAGAGTCCTGCAATAAAACACTCATAATGCCCTTCAATTCTGTAAAAGAAATGAAGCTAGAAACAAAAGAAAGTTTCTGGTCCAACTGCTACTTGCTTCCGGCAGGCTCAGCCACCAGCATTTGGACAATTACTCACTTGCTACTATTTAGATATCATAATGTGCTAAGCATTCCCAGATGTGCATCTCTCCATCCTCTTGGCACATATCATCCAAGGCTATCAAAAAAGCGAAAACGTTTTTGGCAGGATGATGAATGAAGGCAAAGGATCCCAGGCCACTAATATGTACATTATTATAACAGCTGAGGGGCAGCTGTGGTATCATTGGATACATATTAAAGGCTTAGTATGTGCTCATTTGTATCCCATGACATTTTTCCTGAAACTGTGAAGTGTACATTGTGGAATAACACTGTAGGGAGATGTAATTGATCTTAGATTGTGTGACATGTTTATGTGTTGTACATGTGCACTAAAAGGAGACAAAAAGATCCGTAGCTACCTCATATTACAGGGCCTAAGTGGGTCAAAACAAAGGCTGAAAAACTTCTCTGGTCTCCCCTGATGAAAACAGGACAGACTCAAAGTCAGTTGACATCTGTTTTCCAGAAAACTTTCCCTCTGGCCCCTTTGTAAATATGTGTTGTCATTTTTTACATACCCACAGAACAATCCTATCCCAGACTTAATACTCCCTCTGCTTTCAGAATACACCAGTAGGCCAACATAGACTTGTGCCAGAAGAATGTTACCACCAGGAGGGAAATATCAGAGTTAAGGAGCAAAAAATATGCAGAAAGGGGGCATATTGGTAAGAGTGGAGGACTTTTTCAGAGCTCATTCATCTCTCCCACACCCAAATCCACAGGTATTTTGTTTCATCCATTATTCATCACACACCTCCATCACTCTATCTCTCTCCAGGAACCAAGCAGCTCTCCAACACTCCAAGAGGCACTAGCTCAGCTCTTCAGGGCTGGTTCTACAATAAGCAAACTGAGGTGGATGGTGGCAGATTTAGGGGGATGAGAACCTCCCATCCAGCCAACCTCCCATCACCTGCCTGCCTGCCAACCCACCCACTCGTCTGTCTGCCCACCCACCCATTCATCTGCTTGACTACCACCCCACTGTCTGACTGGATGAGGAAACTGAAGTGCACAGCCATTAATGTGCCTGTCAAACTCAACGGAACGCCAAATGGAGTTTTTTCTGAAAGTATTTATGTGATCCCACTGAAAGTATTTCTAATGTGATTGCATTGCATTTACCCTCAAAAGAGACAACCCTGAATATGATAACCCCTCTAAAATATTATACACAACAAAAACATGTTACTGAACATACAAGCTCATTGCTTTGGATGTCATAAAACATCTGAGAAGAGGGAGATGGTAGTTCTTCAAACCAATGTGGGGCGGGAGGGAAGCTTGCAACCTGTTACTCAATTCCGCAGCCTTTCCATATTACAGAACTTTACAAGCATAACAGGGTAAGAAATGTTAGTTGATGAAGATAGCCTTCATTCTGTAGCATGCACAGATGTCAAATGACATCTGGCAAGTTTACGATCATTGCAACTAGTATGCTCAAAAATCAATCTTACCATGCCCCTTTTCTCTTGAATCAGTCCCCCATACTCTTGAATTCCTGATATGTTTGCAATTTTAAATGAGCAGCAGTTTGAGTTTATGTTCTGCTTTTGTCAATGACATTCATCGTCCAACTAGTCAGATGGCCAGTAGCCTCAGCTGGTACATGCTCAAAACTTACTACACTGCTAACAAAGTCACATATTACCCAAGGTCAGGGGCAGAGGACACATCATTTTTAAAACAACCTGTATTTCTAGTTTATGTATTGTTTTTGCATCTGCACAGTTGGTGGCATTCATCATCACGCTAGACAGCCAGACAGTAACCATGGTTGGCACACACAGAGAATTATGAGGCAAGGTGTCAGGACACATAACATACAGAGAATATTATAAGGCCGCCCAGCCAACACAATGTCTACCTGCACCAGAACCACAGCTCTCAAGTGGAAATGTGAGACCTCACATATGCAAAGGATTTGCAATCTGGTTCAGAACACTGTAGAACATTCAATAAAAAGGCAATGTTTTATTTCAAAGATTCAGGTTTGCTGCTCACAATTTCCATTCAAGTTGCAAACTCCACTCAAGTTGGAAGAGAAGTCACTCATTGCTATGGATGACACAAGGCAACACTGATCCAGAAAACAGAGATTGTATAATAACAGTGAAAAATTATGTGGCTTGGGCATTTTTTAAAAAAGAATTAAAATATTTTCTCCTCAAAAAGGCTCCCAGAATTTTTTTTTAAGTTGAAATATAATAGCAGTAAAACACAGGCCAAACAAAATAGGGAACCGTTTATCCCTATTAACCATCCTAAAAAGGGGACAGGGGACAGGACTCACAGAGCCTTTTAAAAGGGACCTAGCACAGTTCCGCAGAGCCTGCAAGACGAAGCTCTTCCGCCAGGCTTTTGAATAGGAGCCGCCACCACTAGTCCACCACTAGTGCAGCACCAACACACTAGTCTACCATCAACGCCCCATACCATCAACCCCCCAGGGGGGGCAAGTTCCATCAATGACCCATAATCGCTGCACTATGGGCGAGAGCGCAAGGTGTAGGGGGTGGCCATCTTTCTTTTAGAAAGTGTAATTTGGAATGTGGGAATTGACTGAGAGGAGCACCAAAATTGGTTTAATGGTGATGTATTTTACTATTTGGTATTGTTTTATTGTTTTATCTGGCGATACGCCCTGTAAGCTGCCCTGAGCCTCCAGGGAAGGCGGGATAGAAATGTGAATAATAAATAAATAAATAATATAAATAAAAGATGGAAGAGTAGATATCTTTCTTACATTCTTGGGAAAGCTACTCAGTGTTTACCAATGTAATTTATTCATATATTATATTTGTGTGCTATCGTGTTTTTTTTGGTGACTTGTGTGTGTGTGTGTGCATACGCACGCACTTGCAAGCTTGAAAGTCATTGTGACTTCTTGTGACCACTAGTCAGGATAGGACGTTTCAGAGTGGTGGCTTGATATTAACTACCTCTACGTCCTGGCCCTGTGATTCCTTGGAGGTTGTCCTTCCAAGTACTTGCCACGGTTGGCCCTGCTTAGCTTCCAAGATCTGACAAGATCGGGCTTATCTGAGCTATCCAGGACATAGCTATGCTATCCTTATTTCAAGGAGCACAGGAGATACCTCAGGTAAAGTAGGTTATCAAAGATAACAAAGACTGACCTAAGGTCTCCCAAGAAGCTGTATGGCTTAGTGAGGATTTGAACCGAAGTCTTCTCAGCCAAAGTCTGACATACTATCCACTCAACTATCCTACATCTCCAACAGGATTGATCATTCCTGCAAGCAAAGAATCCTGGACGCAACAGCAAACACTTGGGTCACATCAGTTGCCAATCATGGTTTACCCTAACCTGAACATAGGCTGAGAGAGCAAAGTTTAAGAAAACTTTGGAAATGTAAAGTTTGCATGACAGAGCAGAAAAGGGAAGCATCGTTTCTGACATAAGAGTCACATCCAGTGGTAATCCTTCAAAATCTTGGACTTTGATCTAAAGAGCATTAGGTGACACTCTTTGGTGATTTGGCAAATATCGTCAAGCTAGTTTGATCAATTACCAGCTTAAAAGAGGAGGCTAAAGTGCTGTTTTACACTTCTTTCCAACACCCTCCATTAAACATCCTGCCACTTGAAAAAGGCAGATTTCAGCTTAAGCTGTTGACAAGTGTTTTTTTGGCACTTGCTTGGATAATAAAACCACAGCTTGGAAAACATTAAATTCAGCATGTCCAGAATTATTCTGTGTGACAATTACATCTGGGGTAATTTCAATTTAATACCTCACTGCGAGTGAAAATTGCAGCATGCAGCCCTAAAATTGCTGTAATAATGAAAATAAAGCCACTAAGAGCTGCTTGCACTACCTCGGGCTGTCACTGGATAAATGTTTTTTGCTGCTTATGGTATTTCATAGGTCACCAAATTGCCAGCACAATTTTTTTTAACAAAACCAATAACAGTTCTCCCTCCCTCTCTTCTCTTCCCACCTCCAATTATTCGTTATATATAAATATATGAATGCACAGCTGGAAGATCTTGGAGCTCCATGGGTTGGATCCCACAAAGTATTTCCCCTAGAGGGAAGATTTCTACCAGCATGGTATGACTTGCAGTCCAAATGTCCCCCTGAATGTAGCTCCTGGGAAGCAGCACTTCCATGGATGGAAAAAACACTCCATGGGATCCAAGACCATGTTTTGGATTCATGCACCAGCAAAAGGAAGAAATATTGCTGAGATTCCTATGTTGTTGGATCTCAGTGTTGGAGTGGGTGGCGCATGGGAAAGACATCTGTACTAGTAATGCACAGGGAACTGTAACGCAGATTGCCAGTGCTAATGCCCAGGGCAATTCTTCTACAGAACCAATTAAGTATAGTCCATTCATATGAAGATTTCTAATGTCCCATCTGCAGATCTTGATTTGTACTTATAGAACTATATTGTAAAATACAATTTGGACATTCTTCAAAAACCATACTGAATCCAAACAATTTGAAAAACAGTGTACTCGTTCAGGTACAATTTATTCATAGCTCACACTGGAAAATGATTTCCTTCCTGAGAAAGTTGCCATCTGAGAATGTATCTTCCTTAGTCATGAGATGTCCCAAGCAGATACATGTACAATTCTAATGCATGATGAAACAGGATTTCACAGATCTTGGTTGTGGCAATTTGGCCAAACACTGAGGCCAGAGGATACACTTTCTGACTTCAGAAGAAGACAGTTAGATTCCATGATTTCCTGATGCATGGAGTGCAATGGCACCCATGAAAAAATACTTGGGCAGAAAGGTATGTATGGCAACCTAAAACTTCCTGAAAATATTGTGGACTACACAACCTTGCATTCATAACTCTGTTACCTTGAATAACAACATTTACCCCTCATGCTGAGCTTCTTTTCCACATGGATTTTGATTGTACTTAATATATTAACTAGACCACGTACTCCATGGCACATTTTATTGGGGGGGGGGGGGGTTAAAGCCTTAAAAGATAGATACATGTACGGAGAGAAAGAGGAGGGATCACTTTTGAGGGCAAAAAGGGCTAGAACCTTTTATGCAGGAATTCCATGGAAGTGCCTTTCAAGATTCAAACCAATTGAGGCACCAAAAGAGGAAGAAATCCATGCCCCAAAATAGATGTAGCCACACATAACTCCCCTTTTCAAGTATATGAAAATATACCTCATTGAGCAAAGAAAGAACCAATATAAATTCAGTGGTTAACTGTCAGGTGCCAATATAACGTCCAAGAAGGGAGATGTCTAGGAAGATTTCTATTATTTTAGATATGTCTGCCTGCTTATTTTATGTAACTAGGAGCAACGCTCATTGCAACAACAATGCAATGGACTCTAGAAAGGTGGGGGGTCTTCCCTCCCACTCTCTACCTGGCCCTCAGACCCGGGGGGAGGATGGCGGGCAAGAGGACGCCCTGGCAGCGGCTCCCTGCCTGGGCTGTCTCCAAGCACACAGGGGCCCGGGCTGGCGTCTCCTGCTCCCTCCGGAAACCCTGGTGTCGAGGGGCGACAGCACGGGCTGTCAGTGGCTCCCTGTCTGGGCGCATCCAGTGGGCTGTGGGGCGCCTCCACCATGGCCTGCCCCTCATTCTGCGGAGCCTTTTCTCTCGGGGTTCTCACCTTGCGCCCAGGACCCTCTCCCCTGCTCTCAGCGGCACCCGGCCGTTTGGCTGGGCTGCTCCCCTCGATGGCGTCCCCAACTGGCATGTGGCATCCCTGGGGCAGTCGTGGCGCTGGCTGCTTCCCTCCCTCCTGGTTGTCCGCCACCTTCCCTTCCGTCCTCTCAGCGGGCCATGCGGAGGTGATGTCGGCGCCGGCAGAGAGGAGGCCAGAGGCAAGGTAGGGCGGGAAGCTGCCATCTCATCTCCCTCGTCCCCCCCCTCCGGCCGGGGCCCGGCTCTCCGCCGGCCTTGCTCGATCAGATGAGCACGGGAGGGAGGCACAAGGAAGTCGCGTCCAGAGTGTGGCGAGGAAGAAGGCGGCAGCGGCGCAGGCCAGGCTGGCTGGGGCTGGAGGGCAGCAGCAGGGGATGGCGAGGCCAGCAGGGCCCATCCTCCTGCCTCCCTGCTGCCATTGGGAGAATAGGGAGTAAAGACGTAGATGCCTCGCTGCCTCCGTCCGCCAGAGGGTCCATCCTGTCCGGTGTCTCCCTGTAGAGAGGGCGAGAGGCTGGCCAAAGCTTCTGTGGGTGGGACCCGGGGGACCCCCCCCCACGCACCCAGCCAATGGTGGCAGAACCTTCTGAGTGGCGGTTCAGGCCGCCAACTGATTTTGCCACGCATCGAATCTTGCCACCCCAAATGACAAATATATATAAGGAGAGATTTGCTTTTTGCTTTGCAGAACCACAAAGCAAGAAAGACTAATTAGTTGCAAGGGAGAGATGCAGAGTACATCCCGAATACAAGGCATACATCCTGGTATGCCAGTGTCCTCATTATAGCATTATGTTTTACTTCTTTGGCAAATGGCTCCATTTCTGAGACAGCCAAACCATATTTTTACTGCATCTGTCTCTACACCTCACTCCCTAGATCATAGCCATCTTTCCTTATTAGGTGGGATGGCAACACGGTCAGTTTGGATCAGGCTCCTTTTCTCCCCCCCCCCCCCCCCACACCACTGGCCAATATAGATGCAGGACTGGGAAGTGGTCATGTGATGATCAGGGAAGACCTAGTCCCCAGGCTGAAGAACCTGGCCACCCCTGGCTTTATGTTATCCTTCACCCCTTTAAGTACCTTGCCACGTTCACAGTCACTGTAGCACAGGACTGTTTTGAAGCAGATTTTTTTCTTATTCTAAAACATCAAGTACCCATTCTTTAAATCCAAACTGCCATATCACAATTTTCTAAAGCCTTCCATGGGATGAAACAGCACTCCAGGTGAGGCAATGCACCCACTTGGCCCTTCCCAGCTACAGCCATGACACTTTCCAGAGTTCATAGCCCCTGTGGCACCAAGTCCCCAGACTCTTGCCAACAATAAATCTCCCCTCTCTCGCTGGTTAACTTTGTCATTCTCCTTCTCCCCCCCCACTTCCCCACTTTTCTCTTTCCTGCTCATTATTCCTTTCTGCTTCAACAGCGTTTGCTTGTCAGCAGCTCTGCCTTGAATTTTGAACATTCTCTGTGCACGCCCAACTCTCCTTCACCCAGCCAGAATCACACAGAGTGTTTTGTCCATATTCATTCCAAACAGACAGCTCAGTCTGTAGCGCCACAGTAGAAACTCCCTTTCAAGCTCCTAGAGGAATCTCAGATGCGCAGCAGAATTGCTTTCCAGCCAATGATCCTCCATGTGTCAGCAGAAGATAATACAGAGAAAGGCACTTAAGGGATATATCATTAACATCCTTTCTAAGCAATCAGTGGACATGTTCTCAGTTATTTCAGGGTTAAAACACAAAGGTATTATTCTAAGTCCCAATGGAGACAGCAGCACTTATTTCAATAGACACTGGACTCAAAGGCCCAGTGGAATACTCTGAAGAGTAGGTAGTTCTTTAAATGGAACCAGCTTGCTGAGCAGAGAGGCTGTAAAAATAGAGCACATTTGGCTTATTTTAAAATATACAGCAGTTTTGTCCTGATTTGCAGAGAGTGAGCAACAGTAACAACTTAATCCATAGCCCTGATAAAATGAAGTAACATCAGAGAGGTAGGGAATACTATCTGTATATGGAGTCATCCTTTTTTACACTCACTGTTGAAAACATCATGTATGCCCCTCAGGGAATCATTGTGCATACCCCACAGAGAGTCACAATTTGTCCTGGAATCATTCTGGGAACTCAGTGTGACAAAAAGTGACACACGCTGAGCAGGCATTTTTATACTTTTTGGTTAAGTATAGCTGTTAATAAGCATGACATCTAGGTGAAAGAAAACTGAAAGAAACTAGTACTCAAGGACTTCTTAAAACACACTCCGTATCCGCACACACAAAAAAAATAATAACCATAGAATCCCATAACACAGATATATTCAAGACCAGCTGAAACAGCTAAATGTGGAAAAAGAAAACATATATCTCTATATATAATAATTCTGTTTTGGTCGTGGACTCTCTTGAACATTCCACACGCTCCCAAATCAGTTGGCTCCCTGATCTGTCACCCAGAAGCTGTCCCTATCTACTGGCTGCGTTGCCTGAGTCTTGCCTCCAATATTCTAAACAGTTTGCTGTTCCTTTCCTTCCACTAGCCAGTCAGAACACAAAGATCATTTGCATATGCGGCCTCATTGGCCTTTGCCTCTAACATTCTAAACAGTTTGTTGTTGCTGTTGGGAATCACTGAATGTGTCCTGAGGTAAAATACATACCCCAATCTTCCCTTAAACTGACACTGGAGTTGCCAATCTCCCTGTTGGAAATCATATCAAACAAAGAAACACTGTGACCAAAATTGACAATAACATTTAATAATTCCTATGAACATCAATTTGTATATCAATTAAAACTTTTACAATATTGCTAGGAAATTCTAACATTTTCAAGGAAAAGTCCAACATCCATTTTCAAGGAAAAGTCCAGCATCCTCAATGAGTACCAGGTTGTACACTCATTTCACCAATCTTCCTCAGGAGTAATCCTATTATGTTAGAAGGTGTCAGCCTCTTGATACAGCTTAACTTCTTTTTTATTACCTTCAAATAGTTACAGCTTAACTTCTTTTTTACTTTCTTCAAATTATGGCAATTTAAATTCTTTTTTAATTTCCTCAAATTATCCTGGAACAAACATGGTTATTTAGAATGGAAAGAAACATGAAGCTGACTGGAATATAGTTTTTTATGATTTTTAAACTTTTTAAAAGTTATTAATAACTTTTTCTTTAACAATTTTAAACTTACTTCCAGTTCCATTTCAAGGGTTTGAATTAGGAGCAATCCAGTCCTCTTTTTTTT
This sequence comes from Gekko japonicus, assembly GCF_001447785.1. Lineage (NCBI taxonomy): Eukaryota > Metazoa > Chordata > Lepidosauria > Squamata > Gekkonidae > Gekko > Gekko japonicus. The sequence goes on along the minus strand of NW_015167578.1, from coordinate 90,552 downwards.
ATCTGGCTAGAAGCCTTCTTTTTTCAAATTGGCTGGCAAATGCTCTCTATCTCACGTTGCTGGCTCAATTGCTCTCTAGTAGTTTATAAGAGTAACATTTCAGTCTTCTTTTCTACCCTATATAATACATTCACTTTTAAATAAATGTGTGTGTAATCTTTAAATGAACTGAGCTTTGTTAAATTATCTTATAGATCCATTTTTAATTATTACAGGTTAACTTCTTTTTTACTATCTTCAAATTATCCTGGAAACCAACATGGTTATTTGGAATGAAAAGAAACATGAAACTGAATGGATTATAGTTATTATTTTCTTTATAATTTATAACTTTTAACTTCTAGTTCCATTTATTTATCTTTGAATTTATATCCCGCCCTCCCCAAAGGCTCAGGGCAGCTCACGAGAGGCATAGATGCCAAGTTAAAACAGTACAACAGTATAACAACAATATAAAATACAATATGTACAATTCAATTAAAAATACGGTGCTCCAATAATTGGATTAAAGATAGTATTTGACAGGGGTCATTTCGTAGAAAAAGAGCTAGGGGGACTCATTAGCATAACTCATTAGCATATGCCACACCCCCTGACATCACCGGAAGTGTGTCCTTCCCACAGCCGGCGGCGACCTCCAGCGGGCACCAGCAGGGAGCTCCAGGCCCCGCCCTCCCGCACCTCACCCGGGGGGATGGCGTCCCCCCGCGTCCCCCCCCCAATGACCCCTGGTATTTGAGAATTATTCATACCAACACAACAGAACAGCAATATACGCCCCAGTCGCACTGCCAGGAACGTCTCACGCCCCC
>NW_015167578.1:20319-87913 GCF_001447785.1 Gekko japonicus | reverse complement strand
GGAGATCTTCAAGATCAGTTCTCCTGGAGAAAATGGCTGCTTTGGGCAATGGACTCTATGGAATTATACCCTGCTGAGGTCCCCCTGCACCCCAAACCCTGCCCTCCCCAGGCTCTACCCCTCAAATCTACAGGTATTTCCCAACCCAAAGCTGGTAACCCTGTAACTGACTATGGAACTGCTTTCCAGACCCTTGGAACCCAGAAGAAATGGCATAGGAGGAGATGCTTTTCTACCTTAGCTGCCACTGCATAACCCCAAATCAACATAAGTCAGGGGTGGAGGGAAGCATACCTGTTACCATGTTGCTGTCCTCGCATACTACACTTGGGGCAGCAAAGTGACTTGAGATAGCCCTGCCTTATAGCTAAGCAGAAGGAAATAAACATGGCTTGCCTCCCTCTATTTTCCCCTTCCCTCTGCTGCCCCACCAGCCACAGCCAGGACACTCACCAGGAGCTTCCTTCTAGAGCTCGTTGTATTTCTTCCCACAACGGACCTTACTCCTAGTGATAATATAAATGTGCTTCTGGAAATAAATTAATTTCTGATTCCAGAAGCAACCTCTTCCCCTTTTTGCATGGGCATTGGCCCTTATTTAAATGTGATGCTGGCTGAGGAAAAAGCATGCATCCATGGCAGTTAGCACTCACAAAGGAGCTTGATAGAACTGTGTGGCTGCCTGCACAAAATAACTATGCATCCCTAGTAACCACGTCAGAGATTGGTAGTCCAGGCAGATGTTGTGCTGTTACACTAAGCACACATAGCTATTTTGCATCAGCAACAGTCTACTTTAACCAAGATGCTGCAAATGTAAAGCCATGCTTCAGCCAGAGTCACATCTAGAGAACCAGCCTGGTGTAGCAGTTAAGAGTAGTGGACTCTAATCTGGAGAACCAGGTTTGATTCCCCACTCCTCCACATGAAGCCTACTGGATAACCCTGGGCCAGACATAGTTCTCTCAGAACTCTCTCAGCCCCACCTACCTCACAGGGTACCCGTTGTGGGGAGAAGAAGGGAATGTGATTATAAACCTCTTTGAGATTCCTTAAGGTAGAGAAAAGTGGGGTATGAAAACCTACTCTTCTTCTTCTCCTAGATCAAGGTTCACATGTGGAAACTAAGAAGGAGGAATCTTATATTTATTAGAATGGGGAAGACTAAGTTCTGAAGACAGGTGGAAAGGAGAGTAGACCTGGAGCTGGAAGTGTATTTTGCCATATAAAATGTCCTCCTAACAGCTGGACAAGCTCTATAAAAAAAGACAGCAGCATCTAGCAATAAGGGCTTTGAAGGTATGGAGGTCGTATCTTCAGGCATAGGTCGGACACACACAATATTAACCTTCTTTGTGACCAAAAAAGTGAACTTGGAGGTAAGTTTTTAACATTTCTTGATTAAAATGTAATAGTACCAGCTGTAATCAGATAGAATTCCTTCAGAGCCCAAAACAGATGTATGCCTGGAATGCCACCTGGCCATTTCTGTGCTAGATCATGGATGTGATTTTGGGAAAGGAAACATGAATTAGACTGTGTGTGATTTACTTGTTGTGAAACAAAAGTAAGTTTATTAATTAAGCACTAAGACTACAATCTTATGTAAACTTAACAAAGAGGACATTTAATAAAACTGCAGAAGTCTGAATTCTCACTAATATTTTAGAGACTGAGCTCTTCTGCCAGGCTTTTGGGTAAGGCAGCGACCATCAAGTGGTAGCAAGTCCCCTAGTGGTTGATGCCAGGACCGCCACAAATGAGACCTCTCTCAAAAGCCAAAACAACCCAGGAAAGGGCCATGACACCTCCCCCTGCACTTAACTGACAAAAACTAAGGCTTGAAGACTGGCAATACTGTTGTGATTGCCTAGCAACAGTCACTGAGGGCATCTATTTCTTAAAGCTAAAGGTGCTCCTTTTATCATTTAGTTTAAAAAAAAAAAGATTTCCGCTTTTTCTGCAAACCTGGGGCTGTAGAAAGATGTCTTGTCTGTCCATGGCCCCAATCTCCAGATTTAGCCATTCATAGATGAGAACACATTGAGAATTAGATATATTTTAAAAAATGACTGGATGACTACACAAAAGCTGATCATAAAGGTCTCTGAGCCAGTGGCCATTTTCCTTGTTTTTTTTAAAGGAAGAGGAAGGAGAAGGAGGAGGAGTTGGATTTATACCCCGCCCTTCACTCAGAGTCTCAGAGCGACTTACAATCTCCTTCCCTTCCCACAACAGACACCCTCCTGTGAGGTAGGTGGGGCGGAGGGAGCTCTGAGAGAACTGATCTTGAGAGAATAGCTCTGAGAGGACTGTGACTGACCCAAATTCACCCAGCTGGCTGCATGTGGAGGAGTGGAGTCCACCACTCTTAACTACTATACCAAACTGCGAGTGGGACAGGTAGTGGCTCAGTGGTAGAATACCTGCTTTTCACACAGAATGCCTCAGGTTCAATCCCTGGCATCTACAGTTTAAAAAAAGGATCAAGTGATATGAAAGACTTGTGCCAGAGGCCCTAGAGAACCACTGCCAATCAGAGTAGGTAATACCGGCTTTTAATAGACAAATTATCTTCCTCAGCATAAGGCACCTTCATGTACGTATGCATGCAGGTCAGGAATGCAGTAGCTATTTGCTTCATCTTATCCATGCATAGCGATATAATCACAGTAGCTTGGAGCTTTCAGTTATTAATGGCTGTGGAAAATAAGTAATTGCCTTGTGCAGGAGGTATTGCTAAGAAAACTACAATGCATCCAAACTGGGGTTTTGTCTAGCATCAAAGGCTGCAGTCAGACACAGGGGCCAGCTGCAGCTAGACAGCACTGAGGTATTAACAAAGATTACCTCTATTATCATGAACTCTAATTGATCAAATCAGGAATGCTTTAATCACGCTGCAGGCAAAAAGAAAGGAGATAGATAGGATGTGTAAGCATGCAAACCATCTCTGTACATACCCCAATGCAGTTTAATTGCAGCTTGCATCAACAGAACACTGCGAAGTCACAATTCTTATGTAAGGACTTTGCAGAAGTCAAGCTTTTTGAGTACAGAAATCCATATGCAATCTATAAACATGTATTGTACCCTACCCAACACGTTGAATAGAATAGACAACTATTACAAATAAACAGGAATCAAGAGAACATAAGAGCATAAACATATGCTACTGCACTCTGCTTAGTCTTTCTATATAGTGACATGCTGTCCTATCCCATAAATCCCAAATGTCAACATATAGCAGCTGCACAAGCTGATTGGCAGAATCAACTATACCACAGCCTAGCTAGCACTTTATCTAGCCATCTGCAGGTCCTGTGTTCAAGGTCAGACAGAGTCTTTGACTTGCCTTTGCAAACTTGCCATGGGAGATCATGGTATCCAAAAACTCTGGCAGCAAAATGGCCTTGTGCCTTTTTACAGCTTCCAGTCAAGACAGCATCACATAATCTGTTTTTTGAAACAAGCACAATCTAGGGAGTCACAGCATGTCTGCTGTTTAACATTTACTAAATGCCAACAGTGGACCAACCATTAATACTATTTTAAGTGTATCATTTAATTGTTGTACACCGCCCTGAGCCCACTTGGGGAGGGCGGTATATAAACCTAATAAAATAAATAAATAAATTTCAAGTTTGGTGGAAAGGTAATGCGAAAGCATAACAGACATACATTCTGGAATAACTTCTGCTGTCTTACTGTGCACAAGTCTGGAAATAGGCCTGAGGCTGGAGATACTAAATCATATTCTTTTCAGAGAGCTGAAGGTGGTATGATGGAAATGTCAGTACCTGTGGCGTGCATATTTATCCCACTATTATCACCATCTTTGGGTCAAATTAGATGAAGTGCTGGGAGTTTTGTATATTTTATTGTAAATTACCCTGCATGGGAGCCTGATTTGGATTCCTACTGTGGAACTAGGGAAGGCTGGTTTCCCCCATACATCATTGTCCCAACTTGAAGTTCCCCAGCAGTTCTTTGACCACTGGCCAAACATACAGGACTCTATTAGGCTATGGGAGTCTTTGCTATGGTTGGAGCAAATGGCAGTTCCACAGGGTTATTTCAGGTCAGGCAATCAGTGCAGACGGGAAAGTTAAATATTGCTCCCCCCATGCCACTCCCCCATGTGGCTACTATTTAAAGGGAAATACTTGGGAGTTCCAAATTACCAGGGTCCAAACAGACATGATGAAGATCATAGATCTCTGCCTATAAAAATAAAGTGTGTGTGAGCACAAAAGCTATTGGGATCAGGGCCACACAGGAAGAGAAGAAGGATTTAACCTTTCAAGACACACACCCATCAGTGTCACTAATCAATATTGGGCTCTCTGTGCTGTTATTAGCATTGTCAAGGGGGAAAGATGGTTTTTTTAAAGGTAACTTTTTCCTCTTTAAAATGCAAGTAACAGCTTAGCATAGCCGAGCCAGGCTTGAAGGGTTGAACTCCCTCTTCTCTTGTGGCTCTGATTTGAATTGTGGCTGCTTGTGCAATTTACCTTCTACAGAGGGATGGAGATATGAGATCACTGCCAAATCTAGTTTGTCCCCCAGTCTGCAGTTGCTTTCAGTGTTTCAAAAACTTGCAAAACCAGTTTGACCTGAAATTAGACAACAAAAGTATGTGCACTACAAGCAGTGACAGTGCAATTATTTTCAGTGCTCTTGAAAATTATTCCCTATCTTCAACTTAAAGAGTGGAAAGCTATGACTTCTCTTGCTTCTGTAGGTGGTGTATGATTCACATGACAATCCATCCTTAATGCTTTCTTGGTAGTTGACAGGTTTAGACCATGTGACATCAGTGTTCATTAAAGGCTGAATTTCCTGTGCTTTGCTGTAGTGGTGTAACTGTAGAACCAGTTTGGTGTAGTGGTTAGGAGCACGGACTCTAATCTGGGAGAACCGGGTTTGATTCCCCTCTCCTCCACATGCAGCTGCTGGTGTGACCTTGGGTCAGTCATAAGTTCTTTCAGAGCTGTTCTCTCAAGGGCAGTTCTCAGGAGAGCTCTCTTAGCTCCACCTACCTCACAGGTGTTGTGGGAAGAGGAAGGGAAGGAGATTGTAAGCTGTTCTGAGACTCCTTTTGGTAGTAAAGGGCGGAGTAAATGAAATATCTTCTTCTCTCTCTTTATTGATGAATTCCAACTTTATATTTTATATTTGCATCCAGGAAGCTCAGAGAAGTACACATGAGGTTTTCATCTGTTTCACCCTTTCAGAAAACCTGTAAAATAAATTTGGCTGAGAGACAGTGATGGGCCCTCCATGGTCACCCAATAAACTCCATGGTCCAGCAGGGATTAGAAACCCGGTTTCTTGGACAGTAGAAGACTGGCTTCTCTGTTAAATGACTTCTTGCAAAAACCAGAGCCATTGTGTTCTAGTGTAGGAGAAGCCATGCCTCAATGAGTGATCACTGATCAATAATGTGCATGTCTGAGGATAGTACCACATCACTAGAATCAAATAACTATAAATTCTACAGACTATAGTTTTTCTCACAGTAACATGCCAGTATTCACAAGTTCTGAAATGGTAGCCCCGGTCACACGAGAGGTTTTGGGCTGGTAGAAGGACGGATTGGGGGCGCAGCAAACGGGCGCGATCCCACCGCAACATCTGGGAAGCGTTGTGCTTGTGTCTCCGATTCACCCCTTCCACCCAAAACCCCGCTGCAAAAATGAACCACCTACCGTGGTGGTTCATCCCAGACGGCCGCATCAAAGCTGGCAGTGAGATCGCCGGCGCGTCCTTTCACCAGCGCATCTCCAGCTCCAGCCCAAACTCCAGCTCCAGCGCAGTTCGGCAGCCTCCCCCTCCCGACTGTGTCTTCCTCCCCGGCATCTGATCGTGCTGGGGAACAACGGCGCTGCGGCTAAGGGGATCCGTGGGATCCCGCTGCGGCGTCTCTATTTTGGTGCGGCTCTAATTTGCCACACTTTGGCCGGTGTTTTCCCTGCCGTGTGGCAGGGACCGGTGTTAGACATTTTTAAAAAAAAGTCATGCTGACACCAAATGGGAAAGCAGGTGAACAGCTATGAGTTCAGCTTCCAAAGAATAATGAAGTACCAAAATCCAGAGCTTGCAGCATGTGAATGGTAACAAAGGACAACAGAACCAATTGGTGTGGTCATACTCAAGGGCAGATTGGCCATTTAGGCCACCAGGAGGAATCTCAGTAGGTGGATGCCCTGGGGCTACCTCTCCACGGGGGGCCACCCAGACCAGGGAGGCTACCGCCTCTGTGACCCCAGCCCCCAAAGTGGTGCAGGCATGAGGAAGCAGGGTTCACTGCAGCAAGGGATGGTTCCTTCTGGCTCACCCTTACTGCAGCAAGGGACGAGACGGGAAGGGTTCACCCCACTCGGCCTCACTGCAGTGAAGGATGAACCGGGATGAGGCTTGCCCAGCATAACGCTGCCTGACTGCCCACCTTGGCCAGGCATTTCCTGCTTGGAGCTCCCTCCCTCTTTTGGTGTGTGGGGCCAGGGTGGGCTGGGGGTGTAGCACATTACTGGTGCTGTTTCTCTCCTTCCCCCAATCTGCCCTGGCTCATACAGAATGCTTCAGAGGATTGGTAAAAAGACAGGTCTATGATCGTTGCTTAAAATTCTCAGAGACAACTTGAGTTTATTTGCCATTGCTCTTTGAGAACAACTTCACACATCATCAAAATGATGTAGCGTGTAGTATGTATATGCCTCTCTCTCATATCTGGAGGCTGGATTACATCAATAAATCCCAACCTGTAGGCGGTGAGATAAGCTGCTAGTGTGCTGTAAGAAATAAAGTAATTAAATAATTAAAGTTTCCTATGAGGCCAAAGTACCCATTCCCAGAGGGGACTGCCTGATGCATTTCTGCATGATTTATTTACATACCTTTAAATTAATACCTTTTAATCTCACCCTTCCTCCAGGGAGATCAGGGTGGTGTACATCTTTCCCCCCTCCTCCATTTTACCTTCCTTCTGTGTATGGCTCATAATTAAACACTTTCCACTTTTTTGCCAAAAACTGTAGTTTTTCCTGACGTCTGAATGGTATGGAATCATGGTTTTCAGAGAGGAGAGCAAACCACAGTTGGTAGTAACAACAAAAGAACAAAGTATAGTTTGCCCAAAAGGCAAAAGTGATTAATTAACTGGCTGCTCGTAAGAGGAGGGAGGGACGGAGCACACGATCTGAGGAATTCATCCAGTTTCATTCATATAAATGACACAGTATCAGCTTGTTGTCGAGTCTGATCCATGCCAGAGTGTCAGAATGAACTGAAACTTTAATTTAAGCTATGCTTCCTCCTTCCCCGCTTCCCAGACGATGGCTATCTTAAAAATTAATCAAATGAATTATTTGAAAAAGGAAATATGCACTGGGAAGAAAAACAGCCCTCTGCATGGGCTGATGCAACGTGATGACTGTGAACCTTAAGATGTCTCAGAGATGATGCATTTGTAATGTACTAGAAATCCACAGCCTTTTTTTTTTTTTGGCTTTGGAAAAGAGGGGGAGGCAGGCCCATCTAAAAAAAAAACTGGAGAAGAGAATAGCTGGGCTGCATTTAAGAAGAAGATTAACAGGATTGTGTGCCTTGATTGTCGAAGTGGCTCATGAATAATTCAGAAGCTGAGGGCCCTTCACAAGGATGAGGGGGCTGCTCTCTCAAGTTCTTCTTACCATCCAAGGCCAAAAAAAAAAAGGAACTAGGCTGGTTGGGAGAGAGAGAATTTTTACTTCAGCACAGACCTAAAGGCTTCAGCCAGGCACTATGTCAGGTTCATCCAGGTACGAAGATATGAAGTAATAATTAGGCTGCAGTCACACCCATGAAATAATCCACTTTCAATCCTCTTTTAATGCACTTTTGAATTGGGTTATGCCAGTTCACACAGTAAAAATCCAGTTGGAAAGTGCATTGAAATTGGATTGAAAGTGGATTATTTAGTGTGTGTGACTGCAGCCTTAGTTTCCTATCATTCCTCCAAAGTTAAGACAAAAAATATTGAGAACGAACAGTGTAAATGTGCCTTTACCTGTCAGTCATTCCTTGACAACCATTTGGAATGGCACTTTGGAGCCCTGAAAAGCCTTCCTCATAAAAGGGAATGTAGATTATTTGGCGGGGATACCGGTCCCCAGCTGGGCTTTGTGGCTTTCAAATGCAAGTCTGGGAGGGAAAGGGAAGTCCAACACATCTGTACCCAGCCATTTGTTCAAAATCAAAATATCAAGCCTGCAAGCAAAATAACTCAAACATCCTGTGATAACAGTCTGGCTCGTAACATAGCTCAGCACGAAAATATGACTCTATCGACCAAAAATATTGGTTGAGGCAGTCCTATTTCTGCAAGGAGATGATAACAGTGACAAAAGAGACAGTTCACATATGATTTTAGGCCAACCTTTTTGACTCATTGGAATCTTATCATTTGTGAGCAGTGGAACATGTGAACTAGTAGATCTCAGCAGTTTCGGAGGCTCATATAGTGTTTTGTACCAGCTCACCATACCCTTGAGTGAATATAGCAGCCCAAAATAAATTATGAAAAGCTCAAAGATACAACCCAAACAAAATATTCTGGTGAGCTGTTATTAGGAGGTGGTAGTTTGTCACGTTTTGACAAAAATTTTGCACAGAGTACAGCCATGACCGCTCAATAATCAAAGCCTTCATTAAAAGCTCAATAATCAAAGCATTCATAAAACCACCTTGGCTTCATATTTGTGAGGAAAAGCAACATAATATTTTAATTAAGAAATTACAAGTGTCTAGACCTTAAGCTTGAAAAGATGCATACATCCTGCAAAAAGCTCCAATGGGGGGGTTGTTTCCCCCCCCCCCTTCATGGGCTGTCACTATCCTAAAAACCTACCACATTTCAGTATATTTGTGATTCTGATACTTATGACATCCAATGAGTATGATGCTGTAATGGTTGTAATTAAACTATATACCCTCACCTTCTACTCTCTATCTTGGTGGCTCTTTAATACCCTAGATATGGCAAAAAGATAGATGGAATTGTGGCAACAGAGAGTCCATTCCCCTAAAGAAGGGCCCATGAATGCAGAATAAGATAGGAGAACCAGATTGTCTCTCTTTCCGTTGCAAACTAACACTAGCATTGGGAAAGGGGTGGCCCATGCCTCAGTGGCAGAACATATGCTTAGCAGATACAAGGTTCCAGGTCCAATCTGTATCTTACAGTGCAATCCTAAACGGTTACACTCTTTTACAAACACTGACTTTAATGGGCTTAGAAGGATGTAATTCTGTTTAGGATTGTATTGTTGGACATCCAGGGCATCCAGGATCTCAGCCACCTCCTGTTAAAGCATGCTAAGACTTTAAGAATGAGACAGAGCCTTGCCTAGCCCTTGGACAGCCAATGCAAGTCAAAGTGGATAGCTTGGAGCTGGAAAGCCCAAATGTCTGACTGGGTTCCCCTGGTCTGCACATGTAACACCAATACTTCGGCAGCAGCACTGGCTTCCCGTCAGCTTCCAGTGCAAATTCAAAGTGCTGCTTTTGACCTGTAAAAATCCTAAACTGTCTGGGACCATCCTACCTGTGGGACAGCCTCTCCCAGTATGCCCCCCCCACCCCCTTAGGTCACTATCACAGGGCTTTCTACAGGTGCTTGGCCTGCAAACTGCCTGCTTGTCAACCCCAGGGCAAGGGCATTTTCAGTGGCTGCCCCTTCTCTCTGGAATCAGCTCCCCAGGGAAGTTTGTGCCCTGCAGGATCTTTTAGCACTCCGTAGGGCAGGTAAGGCTGCTTTGTTTCCTGAGGCCTTTGGCTAGTGTTACGAACCAGGGAGATGGCCAGTTGTTTTAATTCTCCAAGGAATTTGTTATTTTATTACTTCAACTGGTTTTATTGTTCTACTTATTCCTTTTATTTGTATTTATTGTATTTCTAAGTGTTGTAAGCTGCCCTGAGTCCCCAGTGGGGAGAGGGTGTGGGGCATTAAATAAATAAATAAGAGCCAGAGTAGATAAGGCATTAGGAGATAAGTGAGCAGATCTCCCTAGCATTTAAAAAAGTTACATAAAGTCGTATTGGGCTCTAATTTGGATTGTGACCACAGCACAGGGGCGAGCGGGAAGAAATGCTTTAATGCTTTCATGCCCAGATGGTTTCATCAATCAAGACCAAAGTCTTCCCTCCACCCCGCACACTGTTATTAGGACACCTATTCCTCTCTCGCTTTTTTTGGGCCCCTGTTTCCAGGGCTACTATCAGTATTAGTTTCAACTGGTGAAATCAGGTGGGGACGGAATGGTGAAACCTTCCCCCTCTCTTATAATGCCAATTGGGTTCGGTGCAGCTACTATTTGGGGTTTTTAAATACTGGGAAGATGTGATGGTGGTTGTCTGGCTACTTAGGCACAAGTCAGCTTAAGCTGTAAGCTTCTCCTGGCTGCAGTAGTATATGATATTGTAAACTGGCCCAGAGTGTTGACAATATTTGTAGCTAGATGTCTGTATTTAAGGGGGTGAAAGGCCTATTTACTAACTGCAGAAACCTGCAAAGCTGTGTGAATTAAAACTATGATTTGTTTTTAATGCAACGGGTTGATTTCATTCCAGGCATCCAGACCTTCATCTGACATGAAAGCTAAGACCAAAGCAAACCTTACGTAAACAATTTCACTCTCATGGAATTACTCGAGTCGTGTTATTAAAGCAATCGAAGATGCATAATAACTCTGAGACAAATGATCGATATGGTGAAGCAATCAGACTCGGAGTAATTCTGTGGGGGGAAAATGATCAATAGCACCAGAACAACTGAAATGCTCATCGTGATGAAGTAATAGAAAGCCTACAAAACAATCAAAAGATATTAATAGAGTTTAGTTACCTCCATCTGCCAGTTCTTTTGCCTGTGGGGAAGGGCATCAGTAACTTTCATTTCAGGTCATCTCTCTTCACACAGAAAGCCAGCTCAAGTGATGGGCTCAAAAAAGGGGGGATTTGAAATGCAAATTTTGAGCATTTTAAGACCTCAAGCTCATGTCAAGTCTGGCCTAGGGTTTACTTGTTACGGCCATTCTGGTTTCTTTTTTATTTCCTATATTGTCGTCATCATCAGTCTTGATTTGACTAATTTCCTGTATTGTCATGAAGATGGTTTCATATTTTTATGCCATTTCTACGTCATTCATATGGACACTCTGTTTATAAAATATATGCCATTTTATATGTAATAAACAGGAAACGTAACATTGAAAATGGATTAATTTTAGCAGAAAATTCTGGCATAAGGAGGAGAAAAAGTCATATTTATACCCCACCCTTCATTCAGAGTCTCAGTGAGGTTTACAATCTCCATCCCTTCCTCTCCCCACAACAGACACCCTGTGAGGTAGGTGAGGCTGAGAGAGCTCTGAGAAAACTGCTCTTGAGAGAACAGCTCTGAGAGAACTGTGACTGACCCAAGGTCAGCCAGCTGACTGCATGTGGAGGAGTAGGGAATCATAACCTGTTCTCCAGATTAGAGTCTGCCACTCTTAACCACTACACTAAACTGGCTGAAAACTGGCTAAAGAAAAACTATTATGAAAGAAAACTAGATGGTACATTTATCAAAGGAGAAATGAAATTGAAATGGGGGCATTCTAACTGAACCAGGCAGCTTTCAATGTTCGGTCTAGCCTGACCTATATCCCTTTGGAATTCAGGCACAGCTCAGTGTGTGCTGATTTGGTCCCTTTTCCCTTTCTCTGATCCAAAGTTAACTGGCAGTAGTGAGGCCTCACTGCTGTGAAAATGGGGAATTCATTTATTTAGCTTATTTATAATCCACCTTTCTCACTGAGACTCAAGGTGGATTACAAAGTACAGAAAGAGAAAAAGTATACCCATACAGTAGGATATGAACGATGCAATAGGACTAGGAGTACACAAACGAATAATAATGTAACAATTTGTACAGTATAAGATATACAATGAACAATGCAACAGAACTAGGAATACAAAATTCAACACCAGTACCAAGGCATATTTTTATTTTATTTTTTATTTTATCATATTTCTATCCCGCCCTCCCCCGCAAGCAAGGGCAGGTCACAATAGAGTAAAACAATTAAAACATCACAGCATACTTATATTAAAACCAGTAACCCCAATAGTACAGTCCACAAGATGGCAATTACAATTCAACAGGAACTCCTCTATGAATCCAGCATGTATGTCCAGGATGAGACAAAATATCGGGAAAGTATCTGCAGGTCATATCAGGAGAGGCAGTCCTGCAGATATGTTGGTCCCAGACTGCATAGGACTTTAAAGGTTACTACCATAACCTTGAACCTGATCCAGTACTCAACTGGTAAACAGTGCAGCTGACAGAGCACTGGTTTAACATGAACTCTCAATGGTGTCCCTGTTAGGAGATGTGCCACTGCATTTTGAACCAGTTGAAGTTTCCAGGTCTGATTCAAGGGCAGTCATGTGTAGAGCGAGTTAGAACCCAGCCCAAACCCCCGGACCAACTAGGCAAGGGGACGTATATAGATGTTGAATGACATTGGGGAGAGGACTGCCCCCTGAGGGATGCTATGGAGAAATCCTCTCCCTCAGTGACACCTTTTGTCCCTGACCATGAAGGAAGGAGGTCAGCCTCTGTAAGGCAGCCCCCCTTATCCCTGCATCAATGAGGTGGTGGGTCAAAAGATTGTAATTGACTATGTCAAATGCTGCTGTTAAGTCTGGCAACAACAGCAGCACTGACCCTCCTCAATCCAGGGGTCTCTGGAGGTCATCTGTGAGGGCGACCAGTGCCATCTCCATCCCACAACCAGGGCAGAAGCTGGACTGGAATGGGTCCAGGATGGAGGAGTCATCCAGGAATGCATGTAGTGGTTCTAACACCCTCTCAACTACCTTACCCAGGAACTGAAGGTTACACACTGGGTGGTAGTTGGCCGGATCCATAGGATCCAAGGATGTTTTTTCAAGAGTAGTTTCACTACTGCCTCCTTCAAAAGGCCTAGGAAAGCTCAGGGACAGATTGACATTATCTCCCAGGGGTACCTGTATTCCATCACCACCAGCTTTCAACAGCCATGATGGACATGGGTCAAGGTTGCAAGTGGTGGTCATCACGGCAACCAGGATCTTGTCAACCTCTTCCTGGGAGAGTCAACTGAACTGGTCCAATGTTGCACCAGAAGATGGCCAAAGGGCCTCCAGTTCACATATTGTATCAACCGTGGATGACAAGATGCAGGTGGCAAGGACATGGGAGGTGGCCATTGGCAATGGTGTGGCATCACTTCTAGAAAAAACCGTGATGTGATGTCACACCTCTCTAGGAATTGCCAGAAACTCTAGTAAAACCATGAAGTTTTCAGTGATTCCTAGAGAGGACCGAAGTTACTTCCAGTTTTCCCCATTAGTCACATAAACCTGTTTCTCTGAAGTGGCAGTGGGAAACAAGCACTGAGGAGGGGGGCTAGTAAGCCCACCAATGTATTAGAACTACGAATACAAAATTAAATTATAACGTTAACAGTAAACTGTCCAGGCCAGCATGGTGTAAATAATGCAGAATGCAGGATTACAAAGGTACAAGGCCAGTATCTACACCACAATCCCATATGAAGATATCCTTCTGGATCACTCTGTTCTACTGCAGATAAATTTTGAGGAATGATAGTACTGTGGTAGCCTTCCTGACCTATTCAGGCAATCCATTCCACAAGGTGGGAGCCACCACAAAGAATGTACATGAGTGGGTAGGGTTGTTCTTCCTAGTTCCTAGCATCCATGGATGATGTTGAAAAAGCTCATAGCAGTGACTAAGACCCAGTGTAGGTCCTTTTGCCCTCAGATATATTTAGAAAAGAAAAGGGGAAGTACGATGGTTTGATGCAGGGACCAGATAGCCTTGTCATCCTCCCAATTACATAATTGAGGGTACACAATACAACCAAGTGTGGATATGGCTTGAGCTAAAAAGGTATTTTAGAATATTCATTAAACATTTCTGAAAACAATTGGTTTTACTGGAATCCAATCCAAACTGGGCCAGTGGGTTTCGCATACCACTAGTTAGCTCCTAAAAGACTAATAGAAATTCTTTAGTTAACTGATTTTCATTACATAACTATGAATCATAGAATCAGAGTTGGAAGGGGCCATACAGGCCATCTAGTCCAACCCCCTGCTCAATGCAGGATTAGCCTAGAGCATCCCTGACAAGTCTCTCTCTCTCTCTCTCTCTCTCTCTCTCTCACTGCTCATACAGCTATCACCTTAAGCAGAAATTAGAACCAAAGAAAATATTTTAAAAGACCTTACTCAGTATTATTTCTCTTATATTTGATTATGGCACCTATGAATTTTGCCACTGAGAGGGTGACACGATCATTGGTATCCAATACTAGCCATGACATCTGGGCTCACACATTTAGCAGTTCCATATCTTTAAGTAAAGGGGTGTTTGTCCATCCGCTGCTTAAAGACTGCCAGTGAGGGGGACCTTACCACCTCCTTAGGCAGCTGATTCCACTGTTGAACAACTCTTACTGTAAAAAGGTTTTTCCTAATATCCAGCCAGAACCTTTCCACCCATAATTTAAACCCATTATTGTGAGTCCTATCCTCTGTTACCAACAGGAACAGCTCCCTGCCCTCCTTGAAGTGACAGCCCTTCAAATAGTTAAAGAGAGCAATCATGTCCCCCTCAATCTCCTCTTCTCCATACTAAACATTCCCAAGTCCCTCAGCCTTTCCTCATGGTCTCCATGCCCCCAATAATCCTCATCACTCTCCTCTGCACCCACCATTCTGTTCACATCCTTTTCAAAGTGAAACCTCCAGAACTGCACACAATACTGCAGGTGCGGTCTGACCAATGCCGTGTACAGTAAGACTATCATATCTTGCGATTTGGATGTTATGCCTCTATTGATACACCCCAAGATCGCATTAGCCTTTTTGGTCACTGCATCACACTGGCTGCTCATATTTAACTTATGGTCCACCCGTACCCCAAGATCTTGTTCACATACACTGCTACTCAGAAGTGTATCCCCCATCCAGTATGCATGTTCCTCATTTTTGTTACCCAGATGTAGAACTTGGCACTTATCCTTGTTAAATTGCATCTTGTTCACATCTGCCCACTTTTCCAGTGTGTTCAGATCTCGTTGAATTCTATATGTTCTGGTCTGTTCGCTGTTCCTCCCATTTTGGTGTCATCTGCAAATTTAATGAGTAGCCCTTCCACACCCTCATCCAGATCATTTATAAAAATATTGAAAAATACTGGGCCCAGAACTGAGCCCTGTGGCACCCCACTGGACATCTCCCTCCATTCAGATGAAATGCCACTGACAATTACTCTTTGAGGGCGATTCTCCAACCAGTTCCCACCTAACTATCCAAGAGTCCAGTCCACAGCCCTATAGTTTACCCATCAGAAAATCATGGGCTACCCTGTCAAAAGCTTTACTGAATATCATAACTCTGCTGATCTGAGCTCCTAGGGGGATGTGCAGGAAACAAATGTAATAAATATATTTCTCCACTTGCAAGTTTTACTTATGTGATTATTGCCAACCAAAATACTGAATACCATCATTCTATTGTTTACTTTACACATAGTCTGCCCTCCTCTCTGAGAGTCAAATTGAACTACAGAATAAAAACACTCTCTCTATATAATAATTCTCCGTTGGTGGTGGCACGTTGCTGAACATTCCACACACTCCCAAATCAATAGGCTCCCTGATGTGTCACTCAGAAGCTGTCCCTATGCACTGGCTGTGTTGCCTAAGTCCCGCCTCCAACATTCTAAACAGTTTGCTGTTCCTCTCCCCCCACTAGCCAATCAGAACACAGAGGTCATTTGCATATGCGGCGTGATTGGCCTTTGCCTCGAACATTCTAAACAGTTTGCTGTTGGAAGTCACTGAACGTGTCCTGAGGTAAAATACATATCCCAATCTTCCTTTAAATGGTCACTGGAGTTGCCAGTCTCCCTGTGGGGCCTGGAGATCTCCCAGAAATCACCATGTTCCCCAGCCACAGCAAATCATTTCCCCTACAGAAAATTTCCCAGCTATTACAACTGATCTCCAGATGACCAAGATCAGTTCTCCTGGAGACAATGGCTACTTTGGGCAGTGGACTCTATGGCATTATACCCTGTTGAAGTCCCTCCACACCCCCAAACCCTGCCCTCTCCAGGCTCTACCCCTCAAATCTACAGGTATTTCCCAACCCAGAGTTGGCAACTGTGGGCTATGGAACCACTTTCCAGACCCTTGGAACCCAGAAAATGTGGCATAGCAGGAGGTGCTTTTCTACCTTAGCTGCCACTGCATAGCCCCAAATCAACATAAACCAACCTCCAGGAGGCACCTGGAGATCTCCAGCTATTAAAACTGATGTCCAGATGACCAATATCACTTCTCCTGGAGACAATGGCTGCTTTGGTCAGTGGACTCTATGGCATTATAACCTGCTGAAGTCCCTCCCCACCCCAAACTCTCCCCTCCCCAGGCTCTACCCCTCAAATCTACAGGTATTTCCCAACCCAGAGTTGGCAACTATTTAATCGGGTATGGTGCCACTTTCCAGACCCTTGGAACCCAGAAAACATGAAACAGGAGGAGGTGCTTTTCTACCTTAGCTGCCACTGTATAACACCCCCCCAAAAAAAATAAGTCAGAGGTGGAGGGAACCATACCTGTTACCATGAGGCTGTCCTCCCATATTACCCACTTGGGGCAGCAGAATGACTTGAGACAGCCCTGCCTTATAGCTAAGCAGAAGGAGAGAAACATGGCTTGCCTCCCTCTATTTTCCCCTTCCTTCTGCCACCCCACCAGACACAGCTGGGACATTCATCTGGAGCTTCCTTCTAGAGCTCATTGTATTTCTTCCCACAATGGGCCTTACTCCTAGTGTACTCATAAAGCATAAAACATCCAATGAACAATACAACTAGGATTATAGAATTAGAAGACAATGTAAACAACAAACTGCCTCAGGCAAAGATAGATGAAGGTGGGCAGCCATGTTGGTCTGAAGCAATAGAACAAAGTTAGAGTCCAGTGGCACCTTTAAAACCAACAAAGTTTTATTCAAGGTATGAGCTTTTGTGTGCACGTACATTTCGTCAGATAATGAAATGGAATTACATATCATAGTTGTATGTATAGGTGTGTCTTGTTAAATTAGCATGCAAAATAATTAAGACCTTTTTTAACAGATCAAATGAGTGACAAGTTGGGTTTCTGGTTATCATCTGTTTGGGTTCAACTGGGGGAAAAAACATAGTTAATAAATATGTCAGCACTGGAGACTGATGTGCCCTAAATTGTGAGAATGCTGTAGGGCACATCAATCTCCAGTTCTGACATATTTATTACCTATGTTGTTTTCCCCCCAGTTGAACCCAAACAGATGATAACCAGAAACCCAGCTTGTCACTCTTTCTGATCTGTTAAACAATATCTTCACTATTTTGCATGCTAATTTAACAAGACACCTCTATATATACAACTATGATATGCAATTCCATTTCATTGTCTGACGAAGTGTGGATGCAACACGAAAGCTCACACCTTGAATAAAACTTGGTTGTTCTTAAAGGTGGCATTGGACTCTTTGTTCTGTTGCCTCAGGCAAGTTATACTATTGTGACAGACAGCTCTTTTTAAAAGCTTAGAAGTGTTATACGAACAGGTAAAGGACTGTGAAGGGTTAATTCTTTACAGAGCCAGAAACCTTAAGCGACAGGCTGTTCCAAGAGATTTGATTGGTTAGCATGAACTAAGCAGAGAAAGACTTCTGAACTGGATGCTGAGGAGGAGATTTCATTTGGAATTCAGCCCTGACTGAGAGTAATTTAACACAGACAGGAGAACTGGGAAAGTTGGAAAGATGAGTGGGCAGTTAGATGGAGACTCCCATTCGGGCCAAGGACAGGGGCTAGATCTTCTAGAGAGAAAAGAAAACTCCCTACCCAGTTAAACAGGGAGTTAGCTCTGAAGATTGCAGAGATCCCTGGTCTGGTGTGGTTAGAAACTGCCTTTAGACCTTAAAAGTCAGCTAAAAACTCAAGAAGACGAGTACTTGGGTTTTCAAGAGAGGGGGTTTGGGTCCTGGAAAAAGTGTACCAGCCTTCTGAAAATCAAAAGAGTCAGAGAATACTCAAAGAAAGTGTACTGGAGTGTTTGGGGGAAACACTGGAACAAAAGCCTCTGTGGAGTCAGTTTGGTGTAGTGGTTAGGAGTGCAGACTCTAATCTGGGAGAACCAGGTTTGATTCCCCATGCCTCCACATGGGTTAGTTACAAGTTCTTTCAGAGCTGTTTCTCTCCAGAGCAGTTCTTGAAAGAGCTCTCTCAGCCCTACCTACCTCACACAGCGTGTCTGTTGTGGGGAGGGGAAGGGAAAGGAGATTGTAAGCTGCTCTGAGACTCGTTTGGGTAGTGAAGGGTGGGGTATAAATCCAGTTTCCTCCTCCTCCTCCTCTTCTTTTTCTTCAACATCAAAATTTAAGTCACTGTGAAAAGCTTAAGAAACTCTCATTAGTCTGAAACATAAGAACTAAAGTTTGTGCATGTACTGATTTTACCTGACCTTTCCCCTCAGTGTTAAATAAAATATTTTGTTATTTTTGAATTTCAAAATGCCTCAAGTGCCAATTAAGTTGTTAAAGGGGGCTCCCAATCCTTCCCTTAGGATCCTGGGCTGAGGGCTCTATTGTCTTAGCCAAAACATCGTACTGTGACAGGGTCGGATAGCCAGAGTTCTTCAGCAAAGAAGAAAACACATTACTAGGGCGGCTCAGTCAGTAAGGGGAAAGAAAAACGGAGGGAAAATCTTGCTTCTGAGGGAGGGGACAGGACCGTCATAACTATAAACAAGGAAGTGAAACTACAGTGGTAAAAGAAAATGCTATAAAAAGCTGTATAGTACCTTGAATAATCATTGCAGAACACTGCAATCCCACTTTTCTATTATTAACCTATTCCATTATTCACCTACTCCCTCACATTGGCCCTTCACAGTAATCTCAAGTACCTGGCAAGGGTATGACTTGTTGCTCCTGCTGTTTACCTCTGGACTTCATCCCCTTTACTATATTATCTCCAGCTCACTGAGAGCATCACTGTGATTGATCCAGGAAGCTCTTTCTCTCAACTGCAATCTCTAGCAATTGGCTCCAATTGCTTTCAGTGTCATCGGCATATTGCCAGCTCTGATTGGTTTCACATCATTGTGATGTGTCATCATGTGCATGTTGCCTGAATGGAAATATAGGTCTGACAGATACCGTAAGCCCTTGATGTCATCATCCCACAATAAAAATATGATTTGTTAAATGGTATTTCAATGTCATCCTGCTCACTATGTGACCATCAATCCAGTGGAATCACCCTTGTGACTAACCCAGAAGAATAAAGGGGAAAGTGGTACCAAAGCAGCACAAAAGGAAAAGCCAACGGCAGTGAACACAGGATTTTTAAAATGGAAAATATTTTTGCAGAAGTGTTAGAGGACAGATATAAATTGTAAGCCTGTTGTCAAAGCTCATCTTTTTAAAATACGGTGCTTTATAGATAATGCATATATCCCAACAATCAATGTTCCCTCTAAGCTGTGGAGTCCTGTGAGCAAAGATTCTACTCTGTGAGCTACTGCCAGTAAAGTTGTGAGCGAGTGATTTGGCTACTGCATGAATTAGTTTGCTCTGGTGCCATCCTTCCTAAGCAAAGACAAAAATTTGTGAGCTGGAGCTAAAAAACTGTGAGCTAGCTCACACTAACTCAGCTTAGAGGGAACCCTGCCAACAATCATTTCCCTGCATGTAACAGGGAGGGGGTCGCTTATTCCCCGTCCTGCCACAGACCTCTGACTTCCCTCTCATGCTGTTCATGAAGTCCCCTGTCCCTAGCAGCATCAGTTTGGGGAGCATTTGGGGCTGCAGCAAGAGGAGGGAAGCAGAGAAGTTGCACACTCCACTGACAGATATCCTTCCACCAGTAAAGATCCAAGCCAGCATTATTACATATGTCTACCCTCCTCGGCCCAAGCTTTGTCTAGAAAATCAAAACAGGTGACTATTTGGTACAGACCTAGCATAAAACCATTCACAACTGTCTGGGGGAAAATTATATCCCCATATGTCTTGCTTTCATAAGATATTCCTCCTTTTTAGTTAAATATATATATGGCTTGGCAAAGAAATTTACAAACACTTCCACACATGCCCTTTGTCCTGGGCAGATGAATATATGTGTTCCCAGGTCCCTGGCTCTTTCTAGCACCTGGTTAATCCATTTCTTTTCAAGCCTCTTTAATTCAGGTCATTCCAGCCCTACCCAAATGAGATTTATCTTTTAGTGAAGCAGCCTGCTCAGATGGCAAAGCTGGGGCTGGTTCACTGTTCTTTTCTCCTTTTCTTATTAAATCCTCAGTTCTTTATTTCTCCTCTTGACATGGACAAGTACAAAGATCACCAAGCTGCAGCTCAAGCAGATTCACAACATGAACTTTATCTGTAGGTGACTGTGTCACGGAAATGAAGCTAATTAACCAGAGCCCTTGCTTCATTTAAAAATATTTTATCCCATGCATTCGCCTAGCAGAATAATTAGCTTTGGCAGCATCACTTTTGGCATCTTGCAAAAAGACCAAGTGAGGGATTAGATACTGGAAAGACACACATGGTAATTAATGTAAAGTTGGTCAGCGCTTGCTCTTCAACTGAACAGTAGGTACAGTCAGTTGATATTTTTGAACGTAAACAGATATACAATGGAAAAATCATTTGAGTGCACTCTTACCTCAGATATTTTAGAATATTTTAGCGTGGATCCAGCAGAGATTTCCACAGAGCAAGACTATCCCCTATCCTCCTACTGCAGCCTGATATAGCCCCCCCCCCAATTCTGCAACTGGGGGAAACGGGACCCCCAAGAGAAGCATGAAGGGAGTCAGAAGACTGCAGTGGGAGAAGGGAACGGGGCGGGGGGGGGGCGGGATCAGCTTTTCCTTATCCTTCACAGAAAGCTTTCTGCTGGATCCGAGCTGTTGTCTGTGTTTACAAAGACTCCTTCAAATCAAGGCCATTGGTGAATTCAGGTAATCGTTTTTCTACATAGAGGGGTTCATTTGACAATCTTTTGCAAAATCAAGCAAACCAAAAGCCATAGCAGCTGATCCCACAATGAATATGTTCGTGTTTGAGATGCTACAATACTTTTCTTACAATAATTAGTTTAGTAAATGATCCCTATGCGACTATTCAGCAGACAGGCTTAATTCCAGAAATAAACATACTAATTCAAATGCACTGAATACGCTATTTAAACAAACACTACAATGGTGATTTTTTTTTTAATGGGGGCAATCTACAAATTTTTGGTAGAGGACAGCAGTTGGGGGCATTTGAGATTTTTAGGCAGCCCCTTTTCCCCACTTGCAATCAATTATGACAGCCAATGGAGGAGAGTAGCTTTATACTACACATCCCACCCTGAGGATAAAATCCCAGATGCTAGTTTTCTCCCCATGCTCTTAAAAATAAAGTTGCCGAGTCTGAAGTGCTATATTTATATATTTTTCTTCCTACATGTGGCGTGGGGGCAGGGATCTTTCAATAATGTTATACACTTGGAGGGAAGTAGTGGATTAAAAGTTAAGAGCCAGCAGCCAGGGCAGTAGAGTTTGCCTGTTTTCATTTTGATATGTCAGTCTATTGCAATGCTTTGTTTCCATCTGCAACATAGTTCCTGCCATTCACAGTTATAACGAAAAGGTAAAACCCACAAAACATGGGAAGTAAACCCAGGCCAAACCAAGAGGTTGAACAACCAGAAGGTTGAGACAAAAGGCAGCCGCAGACAATGACACAGGAGACGGCTCACTAGACTGGAAATCCAGTTCTCAAGATACTTCTAGACAGCAGATCTCATTCTCTCCTCAACATGCTGATTTCCCCTCAACCCCTTCATCAACACCAAAAAGGATGAAATAGAAGACAATATTTCTGTACATTTAACAGTTATAAAGACGTGTGGATTGCAATATGAGGGAGCTAGTGAGGTTGTTCCTGCTAAAGTTGTATTTATTTCTTCACTGAACTATACTGTCTTTCCCTTGTGGCTCAAAGTGGCCTACAATTCCAAAAATTAAAAATGCACAACATACAATCCAATCCAATCCAGAACCTTTTATTGGCATATAAATAAAAATACAGTAATCTAAGTACACACAGAGTCAAATTAAAATTGCCGAGTAACATCACAGAGTATCATCATAAAAAAACCTAATTCATCATATCATTTATCAGGCCGTAGGGCCATGGCACTGCAGAGAAACTTTGCTGTTATTTCAGTTATTTCTGTGTTATCGAGCAAGAAAAGAAGCTTAAAATCATCAGGGGACTCTAAAAAATGGCCTAATATGGGATATAGAAGATCCCGACGGGACGCCAAATAGAGAGGGCACTGGAAGAGAACATGGGCAACAGTTTCAACACAATCCTTCTAAAGATGGCACCTGCCCTCCTCAGGGAGCTAGTTCCACAAGCTGGAGTCATTGTAAAGAAGGACAGGTTCTAATAGACACCAAGAGCTGTGCGTTCCTGCTCAATAATAGCCCTGGAAACAACTAAGCAGGGATGTCTAACTCACTGGAAAAAGTTTTTTAAATATTTAATTGTGTTTGCCTGTGTCCTTTATAAAGTTTATATCTCCGCTACCTGGCATTACCTTTTATGACACACATGGCCTGGTCCAACAATGTCCTATTTATGTCAGATCTGGCCCTCATAACAAATGAGTTCGACACCCCTGAACTAGAGGGTGGCAATACAAGATCCCCTACCCCCTGTTCTCCTTGCCTGCTGCCACCCTGAGCAGCAGTGATAATTTAAAAAAACAAAAAACAAAAACATTGCATACAGCACTTTATTTCCAGTTTAAAAAAACAAAAGCAAAGTGACAGAGGGTAACCCTGAGAATCACCAGAAACTCCACAGTTTTACCATAGAGTTTCTGGTGATTCCTAGAGCTACTGATGTCACTTATGAGGTTTTTTTAACCAGAAGTGATGTGGCACTGCAGCTGGCATTGCAGGGGCCCCAATATCTTTGCCTGCAACTTTAGCTGGTAACCAGAAGACTTTAGTTGGCACACAGGGACTGCCCTTCAGACAAGTTGGTCCCAAACTATTCTCTCTTCTATCTGTTATTAAAGATAAGAGTTCTTTACATCATGTAGTAAGCAGCAGAGGAATCATTCTAGGTGTAAAACTATTTCTGCAGCAGTATGCTTTTACCTCTACTGTCAAAAGGGATATCAAATCTAACCCAAGCAAATAAAAGTGAGAGACAAGAGTATTTCCCCCCTCAGCCTAAAATTCCAGCTTCCTGAGAAGCGCAGTCTCTGAGGACAGCCTAGTTTGTAAAGCAAAGTACAGTCAAGCATTTTTTCAAGACCAGGATCTGGTCTCAGCCTGGGAGGCTGGCTTCTCAACAGTTTGAAATTGCAAGTGATTCCCATGGTTAAGGAGCAGAGTAGGGATCAATAGCAAGAAAAGCAGACAGGCAGGGACACGTGCAGGGACTGGAGATAAGGTTAGCTGCATAAAGCTTCATGAATGGGAGCAAAGAAGTCCTGACACAGGCACAGCTAGAAGAATCAGCACAGCAAACACTCAACCCCAGAGGTTTATATTGGGCTGGGCTGGCCAATCAGTTATGCTGAAAGCCAAAATGCAAAGATAGCCCTTTTCCACATGATGTTGATATCCTTGGCCTCCTGTTAACATGAAAGCTCCTGCCTCAGAAGCAGGTTATGATACCTGTTATACTAATGCTCTGTATAATGTCTTTTGCTGCACATAAAACCAGGAGACTACATCTGCTCTTGCTGCTCAAAATAAACCGTGAAGAAAAGCTGGAATTTGCTGGCACAAGAGGGCCTCAGGAGATAAGGCAACACCTGGCTGCTCTGATTCTACAGCATGAAACACCCTGAGGAAAAGATAGCACAAGAATTAAAATAAGAACATATAGCTACCAGTGGACAGCTGTGTGCTTTCCATTAGCGAGCATGGCTTCCCCTTTTGATAACCTGTATTCCGAAGGCACTGACACCTTTCTTGATTAGATCTAGAATTGTTGCCTGAAGGACATACCTTTTTCCTGCTTTGACAAGATGATACCCTGGTGATGAGATCACAGGCATTAGACCACAATGACAGATTATGGAAAGGAGGCCACAGAAAGTGCATGGAAATCCATCCAATGAAAAAGAAATATGTTCAAATGCTACTGGGGGTTTTGCAAACTTTTAAGATAGTGTTGTGAATACTGTTGAAGCTTCATAAATCTTTGATCTACACACACACACACACACACACAAACATGTCAGCAATGTCACCTGCAGCAGCAATGTAAAGATCGCTATCTGCTCTCAGTTGACATGCCTGAACCAGAATATGGGAAGCCTAAAGGGGCTTGGCCTCTTGGGTCTTCTGATGAACGTGGGAATGGAGTGCCAGGACCAAACAGCAGCCACTGCTGCCACTGCATCTCACTGCTTCTGGGTGGAAGCAGCAGACCACCTTCTCTGGATTGCCAGCAAAAGCAGTCATGGGGATCAGTCTTTGCATTCATTTAGGTAATAAGTACACCATTGCCTATTCTAGTATGCAAGAAGGTGGCTGGATCAGAACTTTTCTCCCTGACATACTCGTTTTCTATGTTCATGGATTCTTTTTTAATAAAGGAGAAGACTCAGTCACACAGTTCCCTCACCAGTGTTCTGAATTGCCCCCCCCACACACACACACTCACAGAAAAGCCATATAGTTTTCTGTCTCCATTAAGAACTGAAGCTTTTTCATGGAAGCCATATTCCCACCTCTAGTCAATTAGAATGCAAAATGGAATCCAAAGAAAGCCCTTTGTTCTTGAATATTTTAAATAAAGTACAGTTATAAATAGACCTGAGAATTCAGATACCATAAACCTTATTTACTTTAACCAAATCTAGCTGTTTGCTAATGAACTTGTATATTTGGTTTAACCAACCCAGGTCAGTTATTTTGTGACATAGTTATCTAAAGCTAACAATTATTTGATCAGAGATACATTGTTCATAGTGCTTGGCCATTCAGGAAACAGACATTATACAATTTAAGAGTCCATTCAAATTTCCAGATAATACAGCCTGCCTGACACACAAAAATAGATTATAAAGTGTTGACTTTTGCATACCTCATACCTTCTTCTTTCAGTCTGCAAAGGAATTATTCAAAGGTCCATTTTCTGTGGTCTTATATGCCAGAGCCTACATGACTAACTCATTTCTGTCTACAGAAACACTTTTGCCAATTAAAAGCAGAATGTCACTGGAATATTCCAACCTAACACATCAGCCTCATAAAACCATTTTTTTCCTTGTAACATCCAATTAAAGAGCATCTGCCACTCAGGGCTAACTCAGCACGGCTAGATGGGCTGATGAACTCACTCAGGCAGTTCTTTATATCATTTATATTGCTTATCATACAGCAATTTATTCTTGAAGTACTACATGGGAGCCCGGCCTCCAGGAGATAGGCAGCAGAGACCAGAAGGACACATGCAGTCTTGAAATGTTCAACACTTGGGCTAGGGTGAAAATCCAGGATGGAGGAACAGTTTCAAGCCATATATCTAGTTGTCATGGTTGTGAGTATGTGGCTGAATCATTTCTGTACAGACATGGGGGTCATCTACCAATGAAAATCAATGCTGCTCACCATAGTACCCCAGATTATCTAAATATAACAGCCAATTTGGTGTAGGGATTAAGAGCAGTGAACTCTAACCTGGAGAACCGGGTTTGATTCCCCACTCCTTTATATGCAGCCAGTGGGTGACCTTGGGTTAGTCACAAGTTCTCTCAAGAGCAGCCCCTCCTACCTCACAGGGTATCTGTTGTGAGATGAGAAAGGGAGGGAGATTGTAAACCACTCAAAGACTCCGAATGAAGGGAGGGGTATAAATCCAACTCTTCTTGTTCTAGATATCTAGTAAATTTATATTGCCCTTCCTCCATAGTTTCAGAGCTTCTTTTTTTTTAAGGCACCAGTACTTGTATATAAGTTTGCATTGTTTTCTACCAGTTCTCCCATCAGGACTTGAGTGCTGGTACTCAGGACCAGTGAGTACCAAAACAAACAAAAAACTCTGCATAGTTCTCTGTTTCTAATTTTATCCTCGAAACACCCTGTGAAGTGGGTTAGATTAAGAGAGAGAGACTGGCTGAAAATTCTAACCACTTTAAACCATTTTACCACACAAGCAAGAGGCTGGTCGTGCTATTACAAAATAATTCTGCCCGTGTCAGAGATCAACAGATTCATGGAAAAGTGCTCCATGATGCAACACCTATGTAGTTCCCAGAGTGGCTGAAAACTGCTAGAAAGGTCCTGGGGTGGGATGTCTACCTCAAAATAACAAGGTACTGTCAACCAGTAGGACTATACCTTTTTTCCTGAAGAAGACGGACAGTTAAATAGTGAGCAAGATTAGCTGGTACTCTAGTAAGGTACGTCCTGCAGAGCAGCAGTGCCAAAGGGAATGTGAAGGACATAAGCACCTTTTTCTCCTGAGTATGCCATATAATGACTTACACAAAACCTCTAGTTTTCAGGCTAGTGACAAGCAAATCTTCCCAGAGAGACAAGCTGAGCATATAGCTCAGATACCAGTACTGCTTTTATTGGACATCCCTAAAGCTTCAAAAATATGATTGGTTCACTGGACCACCATCTGGGGCATGACAGGGACACTGGGGGGGCTCAACTTCCCATAGCCTTAAAAACCTGCTACTCATGATTGTCTGCCAACACTCCAACTGGACTGAAGGTGGCATTTAATTACTGTTTCACACTAGCACTTTATTTTGAATTATCAGATAACAGCCTGCCATCACATTCACTGCATCTTCTTTTGCAGTTGCAATTCAAAAGATAGCTTGCTCTTTGGGATTCAACTCTCAGCTAGCTTCTGACCTACATTAACAGAGGGGCACATGTTTTGAGCACATGTTTTGAATGTGTGAGATCCTCAGTTCGATACCAGGAAAGAAAGTAACGGTGATTCAAGTCCTGGACAGACAATACTTAGCAAAATAGCCCACTGGTCTAAATTATTCTAAGGCACATGGGGGAGATAACTCAGACCACATCCTTGGCACAGGTTAAGTTAAACATAATGAACTTTGAGATACTTTATCTGAAGAAGTAAGCAGTGACTCATAAGAACATAAGAGAAGCCAATGTTGGATCAGGCCAATGGCCCATCCAGTCCAACACTCTGTCACTCAGTGGCCATAAATACCAGGTGCCATCAGGAGGTCCACCAGTGGGGCCAGGACACTAGAAGCCCTCCCACTGGTTGCCCCCCCCCAAGCACCAAGAATACAGAGCATCACTTGCCCCAGCCTGAGAGTTCCTAGCTATACCTTGTGGCTAATAACCCCTGATGGACCTCTGCTCCATACGTTTATCTGATTCCCTCTTGAAGCTGTCCATGCTTGTAGCCGCCGCCACCTCCTGTGGCAGTGAAAGCTCACGAAAGCTCATACCTTACCACAAATGTTGTTAATCTTTAAGGTGTTACTAGACTGTTACTCTTTCCTACTGATAAAGAACTTTGGGAACTGAGGGTTTTGCCTAGTGAAATTAGATGCTGTTTGTGACCTTTGATAGGAACAAAAGACAGAAATAGATCCATACAGGCTGCAGTCTCAGACGTACCTTTAGATCCAACTTAGTTGCAAATGCCTGATGGATCTAAAGTGCCCAATCAGACTGCAACAACTGGGAAAGGTCCCGCAGTCATTGATACCCTGTGCTGCCCCACCACGGAAATGGAGTTAAAAGACACCAGGGAAAGTCTGGTGCTCACACTTGCTGATGGGCCATGGACGGATTTTCCATAGCACTCAAGCTGTCGGGATGGACTGCTCAGTCCATCCCGATTTTGCACCATTTCCCCCCGCTTAGCAATATGTGCGTAACTGCATAATTGGTCCATGGAGAACTCTTCATATTTGGGTTTGATTCCTCCTTTATGCACATGCACACAATCAGCACCCTCCCCCAAAAAAACCCCACTCACCCAAACGTGCCGTCTGATCACGCAGTGATGGGCTGTGCCCACAGAGAAATGGATTATACTGGGATGTGTCATTGAGCAACTCTGTGCCAAATACCAACAGATGGAATAGGAGCACTTACTGACCGTGCCAAATGGCACGTCTGACTGCAGCCCCATTCAACCAAAGTTTTTAATTACTATGATCAACATGTATAAACAAAAACACAGACATGCATAGACGTACACATACTGTCTTCTAATATCCTGCAGATATTGGCAGGAGTGTTCCTCACATATTAGCACACACAGCAAGATCCCCTTGATGAGAGGAATGATGAGCAATCACATGTTAAAGATCTGAATTGCTGAAATGGTCTATAATATGACCAGAATTATGAAAGGTGATAATGACGGCGGCTGTTTGCTAAAAAATCTCATTGGGAGAAATCATCATGGACATATTTTGATGCCATATTTCATGCATAACTCTTAGGCCTTTGGTTCCTTCTTCCTTGCAGAAAACTGAGAGGTCACGTAGTGCAATCTCACTAAGCTGTTTTTGGTTCCTAAAGTGTATTCAATGGAGCTAAAAATATCTGAAATCCTTTCTGAATGTTACTTTCAGATGCACGCAATTGCAGAGCTTTGCTGGAGGGATGTTATGCGATTGCTTAGAGGAGGGCTAGTGTCTCAAGGATAATAGTCATGCCTCACCACTGTGCTATTGTATCCCAGCTGAGCTGAAATTAAGGCAACACAGGAACATAAGGCAAAGCATCTCTATTAAGCTGTGTCCACGTCTAGGGAAAAAATTGAGCTTTACTGTTATAAAGGTCAAAGACAAGAAATTAATCTTGTTACTTCTTACCTGGTGCCAATTTATCAACTAAACAGTAGCCAGGTTTTTTAGCATAGTGTACATTTTCTCTCAGTGTTAGGCAAAATCTATATTTACGGCACGAACACGTTAGGAAACTTTCATCTCCTGCAGCGGCACATGACCAAGCATGGCTCCTTCTGCCCGCCAATCCGAACACAGCTCTGTATTCTTTGACAGGATTATTTCCTACCAAATCAAATGCTGCTGCAGTCAGAAACACTCTAAGGGCTTTATACAAAACTACATTCATGATCTGGCATCATCAGGAAATTTCACAGGGCACCTCCTAATGTGAACAGTTGGGCATCTCAGAAGCTCTTCTAATCTGTATGTGTGGGAAAGTGGCTTTTTAATGGAGTCATATAGTCCTAATTACCAGAATATTTATTTATTTACTTCAATTATAGTCTATATTTCTTTCCAAGACTCAGGATACAAAACAGTGCAATCGGAGAGCATAAAACGACCAAACGAACAATGCAGTTGGATTAGGATTACAAAATTAGAGAACAATGCCAACAACAAACTATTTAAAGCAAGGTATAGTACAGGGGTGGCCAAACTGTGGCTCGGGAGCCACATGCGGCTCTTTCACACATATTGTGTGGCTCCTGGCAGGGCAGCTGGGGAAGCGAAGGGGAGGCAGGCCTCCCCAATTGGTCTTCCCTTCCCCAGCCAGTGTTCCCCTTCCTGGATAGGCTTGAGGAAGGGGGGAGCAGAGAAAGAAAGCAACTTTAAATGCATTCTCAAAGCCCCCCCCCCAAGCCTACAAATATAATTGGACACATAAATATCAGTATCAATGTCTATATTTACCCTTTTATTTTTATTTTTGGCAGTCTCATTTAATGTTAATAAAAAGCAAATTTGCATATTTTTTCAATAAAAACATCTCTGTAATATTTGTTCATGTCATGAGGCTCTCAAACATCTGATGTTTATTCTATGTGGCTCTTACATTAAGCAAGTTTGGCCACCCCTGGTATAGTATGAACAATAGGGAAAGTGGATTACAAGGTAGAAGACAATGCAGTCAAAGCATGTGATACAATAATCATTACAGTGGACTAAAGTACTATTCTATTATGAAGGCGCCCTCATGGGCTGTTCTATTCTACTACATTTCTTCTTTAAAATGCCCTCTTTCTTTTGGCAAAGTCATGCATACCATACATCCTCTCCCTATTCTGAGCAACGAAGCACATTGATCAACTGGGAATGTGCTCAGTACAAGCCTTTAGTCATTATGTTGAACACTCTAAACCAGCGATACTCTTTGGCATGCAACCTGTGGCTCCTCAGAGCACCATTTTTCAAAATGGCACAGTCCCCATTTTTCAGAAAAGTGGGCAAGGTTGTTGCCCCATGGAGCTTGTGGCTGGCAGGTGGTTCCCACCTAGCACAGACAGAGGTCCTAACCACCCAGTCTCTTACAGGTATAGATAGGGACTCTGGGGCAAGTGATGCTCTGTCATCTTGGTGCTTGGGGGGGAGGTCAACAGTGGGATGGCTTCTAATGTCCTGGCCCCACTGGTGGACCTCCTGATGGCACTGGTATTTCTGGCCACTGTGGGATACAGAGTGTTGGACTGGATGGGCCTTTGGCCTGATCCAACATTGGCATCTCTTATGTTCTTATGTTCTTATGTACTCTGGTAATTAGAAACATTATAGTTTTTCATTTAATATTAATGTATCTTACAGTATGTATGTTTGGGGTAGTGTACAGTAGTTATGTCGCTCTTTTGGTTGATGGTAGTTGCAAATGTGGCTCTCCACAAGCCATGGAGTACCACTGCCCTAAATGTTTTAAAAGGCCATTCTACCTTTCCCCATTAGCTTTGTAAAGTCTCACCCACTGATGTCTTTCAACCTGCTCAGTTGCTCAGTGCTTTGAGAAAAAATGTAATTATTTAATAAATTCTATACTTTGGCCACCAAATGAGAAGGGAGCACTCACTGGAGAAGACCCTGATGCTGGGAAAAATTGAAGGGGATGGCAAAGGATGAGATGGTTCGACAGCGTTACTGATGCAATGAACATGAAATTGAGCAAACTCCGGAGGATGGCAGAAGACAGGAGGGCCTGGCATGATGTGGTCCATGGGGTCGCAAAGAGTCAGACTCAACTGTGCAAATGAACAACAACAAAACCCTACTTACTTTATACAGACTCTAGATGATTTACAAACAAAGGTTCAAAAATAAAATACTGATATCAGTAATAACTTTATCAAAATGTGAAATATTCCTAGCAATGAGGAACACATGAGATGTGCCATAATCCCTGTGAAAAGTCACCTTTTTCACAAGTCCTATAAGTAGGTGAAACTTCTGAGAATCCCAAATTTTCTCATCTGATGGGTTTAATCCATTGGTGAATGTTTTCTTTTATCTAAGGAATAGTTTTATCATGCAAATTCCTTTGAAAAACATGGACATGCCCCAAGGGTAGAACATACCCCAAACCCTGATAAGACAATGTAGCTGCAAACTCTCTTGTGTGTTCAGAGAACACTAAGGCTGTGGTCACACTGGCAGCTTGGCACGATATGGTGCTGCCTCTAATTGTACCGGTTTAAAGTGTTGCAGGGTACAGCACACCCTGCTGTGGGTTACCAACGCAGCCATCCTGTGGTCAAGCATCCACATTATTGCAGCGCCTCAGCCATGGAGCACATTGCCTGGTCATTTTTTTTAAAAATGCATTTGTGTGCATGTGCACTCATGTGCATGCACATATAGGCAAAAATTTTAAAACCCAGCAGCAGGGACAGATCTGCAGGTTCAGACCACCAATCCGCTCCATGTGTCCTCCCCTGGATTCAGACATCCGGCCATGCACAATGAATAAAACAGGGAACCAAAAACACCACTTGTGATGTGGTACCTTTTTAACCTGGCTCCAAGTCATCCTAGGATGGGGTGAGTATGCCTAGGAAATGATTGACAGATGTGGCTGTGTGACTGCGCCCATTCAATCTGGAGGCAAGGGGTAGCTATGTTGGGCCAAACTGCTTGTGTAATCACACCCTACATTTGGATTATAGATTAACAACATGACAATAATGGAAAACAATGTCAACTTGGTACTACTGGCAGAGAGCATCATGAAGGGAAGAAATTCTAAATTCCCAGTGTACAACGGTATAATTCCCAGTGTATAACAGTATAATCAAAGAAGAAATTGCTAAACAGGGGCCAATCATTACTACAAGACCATCTAGAGATGCAACACTCAAACTGCTCACTTCTCACTGATAGCCAGCATGGTATAGTGGTTAAGAGCAGTGGACTAATCTGGAGAACCAGGTTTGATTCCCTACTCTTCCACATGAAGTCTGCTGGGTGAACTTGGGCCAGTCACAGTTTCTCTCAGAACTATGTCAGCCCCACCTACCTCACAGGGTGCCTGTTGTGGGGAGAGGAAGGGGAAGGAGACTGTAAACCCCTTTGAGAAGCCTAAAGGTAGAGAAAAGTGGGGGGGGGAACCTTCTTTTTCTAGTGAGAAGCCTAAAGGTAGAGAAAAGTGGGGTGAAAAACCTACTCTTCTTCTTTTTCTACTAAGGACACACACTTCAATTCACAGTATGTCCACAATTCACCTTTGATCACTTTATCTACTACTAAAACATTTGTCTGTGCTCTAACCTCCTGCATAAATCTATTTGCAAACATATGTGGACATGCCAGGGTGTATAATGGGTGGTTGGTTTTCATCCTGGGAAACAAAAGATGCTCTTGGATGAAAAATATAACTAAATATTTGCTGAGGCTTTAAGTCTCCATCCCATACAAACAGCCTAATGGCCACTGGAAAGTAGCACACACCCCCACCCTCTCAGGAAGGACAGCCTCTTGATCAGGAGGAGAACCAGAGAAAGAGCAAAACCAAGGACCTTTCGCTTCCTGCCTCCTTGTGAGAAGGAACACCATGCCAGTTACCCAAGAACTGCAGGCGTGTGTGGGGAAGGAAGGACACTCCAGTCTCTGTCACTGGTCAGAAAACAAAGGGCTAGTGAGTATGTGTTGTTGTTGTTTTTTTAAAAAAAACTTTTAAAAATGTTTGTATTTAATAAGTAGTTTGTAAACTGCTTTGAAGATTATTTGATTATTTGATAGAAAGGTATACATCTTTAAAACCAACAAATGAATAAGTAAACAATAAGTATCAGACCATGTGAGATAGTGGAAGATCCATGAAGAAATCTCCAGAGTATTTTTTGATTATTCAACAAAACCCAAGTTGATTATTCATGCCTGCTTGTATCATGGCTGCAAGTGAAAGGGATTGACCCTGTGTCGTTTCTATAACCTGAGATCCACACCCCCACCCAGCAGCTGCTGTTTTCTCCAGTGGGAAAAAAAAATACAGGTTACTTTATGTTGCCTATATGTCTCCAACTCCAACAGGGCAAATAGCCCCAAAAGGCCACATGAGGTCAGAAAAGATAGGGGTTGGGGCGCTTTTGCCTAGCTTCAGCTGGTGCATCAACTGCATATGTTCCTGTGTCAGTCAGAGCTAGCCACAGTGATCCATGCCTTAGTTCCATCTACACTGGGTTACTGCAATGCACTCTGCTTGGGGCTACCTTTGAAGAGTGTTTAGAGGCTGCAGCTAGTGCAGACTGCTGCAGCTAGACCACTGGTCAGGGACAGATATCAGGAGCCTGTGACCCCAATATTACAGCAGTTACACTGACTGCCAATCCAATCCGGGGCCCAATTCAAGTTGTTGATTTTGACCTTTAAAGCCTTATATGGCTTGGGACCAGGGTATCTGGAAGACCAGCTTTACTCATACGTTCCTGCCCGGCAGGGCTTTTTTTGTAGAAAAAGTCCAGCATGAACTCATTAGCATAATAGGCCACACCCAGCAGCAGAAACATATTAGCATATTAGGCCACACCCCCTGACTGCACCACTCATTAGCATATTAGGCCGCATTCCCATGTTACCAGAAGTGTGGTCATCCAGCCACACCCACCTTTTGCTTCTTATTCTGTTTACCTTGTTTGTTGTCAAAACCCAGGGCTTTTTTTGTTGCAGGAACTTCTTTGCATGTTAGGCCACACACCCCTAATGTAGCCAATTCTAATGAGTTCCTGCTGTTGGGTGTGGCCTATTATGCTAATGAGTTCCTGCTGGGTGTGGCCAACTTGGGAGCCAGCCGGAACTCCGTTCCTGTGCGTTCCTGCCCAAAAACAGCCCTGCTGCCCGGGAATTAAGATCACAGGGAGAGGCCCTCCTGACTGTACAATCAATCAAAAAAGCTTGTTTGGCAATTACACAAAAAGGGGCCTTTTCAGATTATGGAAGAACTTCCCAAAGGAGGTGTGCCTGGCCCCCTCACTTTCGATCTTTAGGAGGCAGCTGGAAACAGTTTTATTTAGGACTTCATTTGATTACGTTCATTAGCAGTCCTGAGCTGTGATTTTAAATTTTGGCTTTTGTGTTCTCAATGTATTTTATTTCATCTGTTTTATCTTGTCTTTAAGCCACCTTGAGCTCCCTAACAAAGAAAGGCAACTAATAAATGGTTTAAGTAAATAATAAATAAATGTTAAAAAGATGTGGATAGAAAGTGTCACACTCCTTCCACCTCACAATCAAAATTAGGCATCCCCTTAGGCTGCCATTTATACCCACCCCCTCAAAAACAAAGCAAACTGGAGATCCATTCTCAAATATTCCAGCATTTTGTCTAGAATTTTCTTTTTATATCCATGGTTGCATGAACATGTTGCAGAAAACAGGTGTCAATTTATAAAAAGACACATTTCTACGTGTGGTTCATAGGGGATTAATGGTGAAAGTACAGCTTCTGATGAAGTTAAAAGAATCAGGTGACATGAAAGGCTTCTTCTACCTGGGACCCTGAAGAGCAACTGCCAGTCAGAATAAACAATACTGACCTTAATAGACCAATGGTCTGACTCGGTCTAAGGCAGTTTCATGTGTTCTAAAAGGAATCAAAATACTCAGCTGATGCTGGTTGCCACCTGCAGTCTCCAAAGTGTTTTCCAAATAGACAAATGCTTTTGGGAGGGTTTTTGTTTGTACTGAAGTGTTACAGGGGTGCCAATTAAGGAAAAGGGGAAAGCCTCTCACGAATCCGTACCTTACGGTGCTATTTCTTTCTAACAATTATGGAGACAGCTCCCTAGCTAAAGGGGTGTAAATGAGTTCAGGCTGAACAGCAGAATCTTTATTTATATTATGGGCTGTCATGCATGAGCCAAAATGAAATCAGCTTGAATCCTGGGTTGCAAGGAGCATTTGCAGGGTTGACAGTTTGAACAGTTCCAAAGGAAGAAGAATACTTGTGCATTTCAAAGCCGAATTACATTATAAATCTGTCACATTTCCATTGCCATCCTTCCTGTGACTGACCCTTCAAAAAAAAAAAAACCCTCCTCTTTGAGGAGTAAGTGGAAGCAATTAGATTTAAACATCAGCCCTTGCCAATGAATTCTCCACTGTTCCTCTTCCTGCCTTGTCTTCCTCCTCCAAATCTAGTTACCTTTCTAGTGTCTGCTAGACAAAATCCACTTAGAGACGAATCAAAATGAGCCATCAGCCTTGTAAATGTGAACCAAGCGCAACACTAAAATATATTCTGTCATCCAAGGAATTCTGGCTTCATAACGTTTCTTATGAGGGCTTTGGCTAATGCTGTCTGCTCTACCTCAAGAGGATGCCACAGATTCATTAGTTTCTGAAAAATGACCTTGTGTAGAATGTTGCTCACTAAACACACACAGAACCTTTCTGTGGCTCAGTCCTGCAACTCCAAAAAGGTTAATTCTAACAGATGGTAAGAAATTAAATAAACATGAATGAAGAAAACAAGGAAATCCGAGCAACCAGTAGAGATCTAATTGTTTTCACTTATCTCCAAAGCAGCAACATCCTTATAGTTACATGGTCATGAGATAGTTTTCTGAAATCCACCTGGGGTTACAGGACTCATTTCCTATCTTTTAAAAAAAAAAATCAACCTTGCAGAACCAGGATCTTTTATCAACCTCTCAGGAAGCAGCATGCAATACACTGAAGCGCAAGCAAGCAAGGAAGTAAAAGGACATCACAGTCACCTGACAGGAAGGGACCCCCTAGGGAATCCTCTTCACCAAGTGACCTCACTTCACCATGCCACTGCTCCTAGCAGGCATACAAAGAGAGGCAGGAGATGTGTTGCCTTTGCACTCTATGGATGAGCAGCAGCTGTAACTCTTTCCAAAATGCAGTAAATTAAGGTGGCTCTATAGGGGCTCCTGTCCCAGCAAAGGAGGTTCTGCAACCCACCTGCATGCCCGAACCCATGGCTTAATGACAACTAGTCTAAGCAATGGCGTATTGAGCCTGGGCAGCAAGCATCAGGTGGCAGAAGAAGAGTTAACCGTTTAGCCAGCATTGATTTACTTTTCCACATTCCAAGACTACCAGATTTGGCTCCCAGTTTAACCTACTGGGTGATTTGGGCACACTGTTTTTTAAACAAAATAATCTTTGGTCCTGGGCACTGTGTTGGTGAGTTTCAACTTGTAGTCCAGAACCTCCAGATCCTGCTTCTTAACCTTCAGTTCTTATCCCTTTGCCTTCCCACAAAGCTGCTGGGCACCAGTCTCTATGGCCGTGTTCTTACGAGCCATTTTGGGCCGTGAGAGGGACAGATCGGGGCCACAGCAAACGGGTGCGATCCCACAGCAACATCTGGGAATCATGCTGCGCCCGTTCCCAGC
Organism: Gekko japonicus; assembly: GCF_001447785.1. Taxonomy (NCBI): domain Eukaryota; kingdom Metazoa; phylum Chordata; class Lepidosauria; order Squamata; family Gekkonidae; genus Gekko; species Gekko japonicus. The sequence continues at coordinate 51,139 of NW_015167578.1, read as the reverse complement.
CCGTCCCCAATCCGCCCCTACCAGCCAAAACCCGCGGCAAAAAAGAACCACCTACCTAGGTGGTTCTTTACGAAAGGCCGCATCACCGCTCACCGCTGGCCGTGGGATCACCGGCGTGTCTGTTCGCCGGCGCGTCCCCGGCCCCCAGCCATACTGCGCATGCTCAAGCATGCGCAGGTCGGCAGCCTCCCCCTCCCATTTGTCTCCTCCTCCCCGGCATCTGATCGTGCCGGGGAGCAACGGCGCCGCAACTCAAGGGATCGTGGGATCCCGCCGCGGCGTCTCTTTTTTGGTGCGGCTTTTAAAAGCCGCACTTTGCCCAGTGTTTTCCCTGCCATGTGGCAGGGGCCTATGTCTGCTGGTAATCAAACAACTAAAAAAAACCCCACTAATTCACGTTATGGACCCATCAACCCTATTCTCCAGTCAACTCTGGATAGTGTTGCCATGAAGTGTAGCCTGAGGGAAAAAATGATCCCTTTAATAGAGGCATAATGGGATCTTATTTACCAGGTAATGTTACTTATTTTCATGCCATGAATAGCTTTAACTGCCCATTTTCACACATTAAGCTTATTAAAGGGACAGAACATATTTCTCCAAGCACAGTGACAACTGCAACTTTGGATCACAATGTTTTGAGCTTTGCAGTTGTTTTTTTTCCTGTGATGCATGAATGCAAACACCTGACTTCAAGACACTGTTCAGCTGAAGGCCTGCTTCAGGCAATTAGGTCACCTTATTCTTAGCTCCTCACTTATAGAGACGGGGCTTCCTTGTGGATTGGCTCTGAAGATGACTGGGATAAAGCTTGTTCAATAAAAGACTAGTTTTATGGGCATGGTTTGGGTGTGAAGCTTCCAATGTCCAAATCTTATAATAGCTAATTCTGCTTGGGAAAAGACAGCACTATCTTTAATGTAGGGAGTTCACCTAGTTCAGTGGTACAGCCCATGATTTACAGGGCAATCCTAAGCAGAGTTAGATCCTTCTAAGACCACTGACTTCAAAGGACTTAGAAGGGTTATTTCTGTTTAGACAGCACCAGTTAATGAGCCCATGTAGCAGACCTAGAGAAGCCTCCCATCTGAGACCATGGAGAGTTGCAGCCAGTCTCGAGTTCAATTTAGGTGATATTAGGTGATGTGGACTAATGGTCTGACTCAGGCAGCTACAAATGCTCATATTGTAAGTTACGTTGTACATAGAAAGTACTAAAGATACTATAAATAATTTTGAAATATCAACCTTTTGGATAACATTCTCTGAAACATGCAGATTTTCTTTTCCTAGCTTCCTTTTTCATCTTCTTTGCACTTCTTCCTTATTTATAAGAATTATCATGCCAAGACCAGCATGTCACCAGAATAAACTAGCAACACTGGCAGGAACTGTGTATCTATAAAATCAATGGACCATTTGGAAGGTGGAGGTCAGCGGGGCTAGCATATGGAGCAAAAGAACCATGGAACTCTGGCATGTCTGAACTCATTGGGAGGTGTCTGCTACAGATGGCAGAAGCCCAAAAGCAATCATGAAGAATTCCTTTGGCTTTGAGCAATTTATCCCACTCACTGTTACATATCCAACCTGCCAAGTTGCCAAGCTGGAGTATATGACTTTATTCCAAACATCTTGCATACATGCAAGCACACACACACACACACACACACACCCAAAAAAACCAACAGAGCATCCAGTGGTGATTTATACAGTAATTTTGGCTCCCAGTTGTTATTGCTTTTTGTAGAGGGTATTTATTACAGCAGAATCTGAAAGACAGTCATATGAAATCTTTTCTGCATTGATAACAAGTAATATCGCTAATAGCAAACAAAAAGAAACTTTACAGAAGAAACACTTGGAAAGAACCACTTTGAGAAGGGCAAATATCCGGATATTAACATTAAACATTCTAATAAACTCGGTGATGGCTTTGTAGCACAGAAGAGTAGCTCCGATCTTATCTATAGATGTGTAATGACTTTTGCTCAACAAATGAACATCAGATCAATCTACAAGCAGGTCACTAACAGTGCAATCCAAAACAGATGTATACCTTTCAATAGTCTTAGAAGGACGTAACTGCTTAGAACTGCACTGCAAATTTCCTTCATCTTAAGCTTGCATATACCCCACAAAATGGTTCACAAACTTACTTAGCTAAATGATTGGGACTTGTGGTCTATACTGCTGTGTATAGCATATTGTAAGTTGGATCCTATTATGTAATTTCTGTACTGCTTAATGTGTCATGTTAATACTTATGCTATGCTTCAGTTTCTTTCTGGTGGTTCCAGACTTCTGATACCTTAATGCACTACTTATTGAATGTCCCAAACTAAATCCAATATATATGCATGATACATGGCATTACTGCAGTTCACATGATATGCAGCAATTACTGCAGGGACTTCAATAATTGTACTCATGTGCATGTAAACCTCTAGATGCTCATTTATAAACTCAAAGATACATGCATGCATGCACTGAAACATTTGCAGTGAAAGAATCAAACTTTGTTCAAAGTTTTCAAAAGATTAGTCTCTCAAACTCGTCTCTTTCTCTCTCACTATCATACTCACTCATCCCTCACACTTGTACCTCCTGCTAGCATGGTTTCTGGCACAAAAAGTCAGCAGCACATAAGAGACTGAAGTATTAAATACGTTTGGAAGATAGGGGGTGTTAAAGTATTCATACGGTCATGTAGCGCTAAGGAAGCCATGCGGTCTAGCACACCTTCAGGATTTAGAACAATAGCCGACTCAGATCCTAGTGCGGACCAATAGGTTTGCCCGGTTGCTAAGGTTTACCTATGATGGACTCTTACACTGTAAATAGCCAATCACGGGAGTGGGGGGGGGGGGTTGGGTGTTGTGTGCTGCATGGATAAAAGCAGGGTTCGAACCAGGCTAGTTTGTCTCTAGTACAGCTGAATTTCACGAATAAATATGAGCTGATCACTTGCTAACGCGTCTGAACCCAGTACATTATAGGGGGACAAGGCTAGAGCCTGTCTAAGAGGAAAAGCAGTGATAAAAATCTAGGCCCCATGTCAAAGAAATGTCTCATTTTCTTTCTCACAAGCCTGGGCTAGCAGATATCCTCTGTGATTTCCTGAGACACAAGATGGGAAGCAAACTGCCCTGAGTGGAGGGATGGCCTGTGTATCCAGCCAACTGAGTATTAAATGAGGCCTGAGAGCCAAAATAGATTATATGAAATCTATGAGTCAGGACACTGGTTCCTCACCTGACTCACGGTTCAGGAGGGATTCATATTGAAGGAGGGATTCACTTTTTAAAAGCTCTCTGTTTCTCTACTGGGCAGCAAATGAGGAGCAGGAGATGGAGGGGCTTCAGGGTTCCTTCCCTGCAACATTTTTACCACTGTTTTCCCTTTCCTCTGGCTTCACATGCCCTGGAGTGGAACATGGCACCAGGGCCCCCCAGCATGGTGCAAACAGGGGCCCCCAGCACGGTTTCCAGTGGCAAAAATGCTGTCAGAGGGAAGCCCAAAGCCCTTGCCTCCCCCACTCCTAATCTGCAGCCAAACAGAGAAAGTGAGAGTTTCTAAAAGGTATGTCCCTGTTTGAACGTATAAGCATGAGTCATATGAGGAACCCATGTCCTGACTTGTGAATTTTATGTTGCGTATTTTGGCCCTAAAAGACCTGGTCATTGATTAGTGTTCCCTCTAAGCTGAGTTAGTGTGAGCTAGCTCACAGTTTTTTAGCCTCTGACTCACACATTTTTCTCTTAGCTCCGGAAGGATGGCTCCAGAGCAAAATAATTTATGCAGAAGCCAAATTGCTTGCTCTCAACTTTAATGCCAGTAGCTTACAAAGTAGAATTTTTGCTCACAAGACTCCACAGTTTAGAGAGAGCATTGTCCGTGATCCAACCACCAACTGAATCCACCAAAGTGATGATTTCCAGAAAGAAGCAGACAGCCACCCTGTCTGAGGGACACGCTGCAAAAACAGTGGCTGGAAAACCAGTCTTGTACATTTGGTGCATAAGATCACTGGGTTAGCTTCCCCTCCTCTCAACATGGATTAAGATCTTCCCCACTGTGGAAGTGATCATCAATGCAATTTGCCCAGAAAGCATAAGTTTTCTCCCTTCCACATCATTATTTACTTTCTCTTCCACTTCTCCTACCAAATTCTCATGTGCCCTTAAATTGATTTTTATTATTACTCTTATATGTAATTCAGTGAGCAAATGTTTGTTCAGTCAATATTATTTATTACTAGCTGTTGTTTAGATAAACCATTTAATTTTTCTGTTCTACATTATTGCTAGCCTACCTATGTGTAATCTGAAGAGGTGTCGGTAAAGTATTACCCAGGTAGCTGAAGGAGCAGAGCTACAATCCTACCTGGATACAAATTTTTCATGGTGAATGAGTGGCTCTCCAGTATTTTTAGGAGGCTAAATGTTAATCAGTCTGTCCATATTTTTATCCCATCCTGTCTTGCTGAAGGTGGCACACATGATTCTCACCTTCTCTGGCTTATAGTCACAATGACCCTGTGTACTAGGTTAGACTGAGTAAGAGTTCTTCAATGATGGCAAGAAATTCTGCTTCAGTATTTGGTGGTCCCCTTCTCATGGATTTTTTGATCTGAACAGTGGGCCACCCATTGCTATTGGATTTAAGACAGAAGATGACTTCTTTTCAAAAATGTTCCTTATATATGCTGGTAGTGCATGAATGTACCTTAAGAGCATTCTCTGCTCATCAAGACTTTGCCAAAGAGTTAGAAAGGGAGAAAACATTTAGAAGAAAATTTCATTGGCATGGAATTGCTTTCCAGCAATAAGCTGCAGGGTGGAAGTTATTTTCCCAAGTGAAAATATAGCTTTTTCCCAGCACAAATGTAAATAATGTTAAAATATAGAATTATTGCAATGCAAGGTGGAAATGACCAATTCTGTCATGGTGATTGCCTCCTGCAAAGCCAAGGGCTTTCTGTTCCTCCTTGACTTAAAGAGTGTTCAATCGTTTCTACTGGAAGAACAAATCAGCAATCTAATAAATCTCACACTTAGGCCATTTCCTCTAAAAGTTCCTTTGCTTTATTTTTCATTCTTTATCCACCCTCTTAGACCAATATTAGACAATTCCTCTTCCAGCTGTAAGGCTTTCAATATTTGTTGATGGTGTATCATTTCAAACATGCTCTTTTTGTCTCTCTCCATATATTTCCCAGTTCCAAAACTGTATACTTTTCAGAGAGAAGAATCCATCATGCTTTGTGCAGTACAACTTACAGTCCGTCTTAGGGAATGCACCAGTGTCCTAAACACAGGAAAGAGGCTGCACAGTAAGAACACATGGCGGATAGGGCTCTTTTTGTAGAAAAAGCCCAGCAGGAACTCATTAACATATTGGGCCACACCCCTGACAGCACAGCTCATTAGCACATTAGGCCACACCCCCATGTTACTATAAGTGTGGTCATCCAGCCACACCCACCTTTTGCTTGTTATTCTGTTTACCTTGTTTGTTGTCCAAACTCAGGGATTTTTTGTAGCAGGAACTCCTTTGCATGTTAGGCCACACACCCCTAATGTAGCCAATCCTAATGAGTTTCTGCTGCTGGGCGTGGCCTATTATGCTAATGAGTTTCTGCTGGGCGTGGCCAACTTGGGAGCCAGCCGGAACTCCGTTCCTGTGCGTTCCTGCCCAAAAATAGCCCTGCGGATACTGATGGGAGAGGTTTGCCAAATGCCTTCCCCCCCCCTTAGAGTGTTGGTTAGAGTGTTGGACTCTGATCCACTAGACACAGGTTTGGATCCCCTCTCTGCCATGGAAGCTTGCTGAGTAATCTTGAGTAGCCATTCTCTCTCAGTCCAACCCACATCACAGTGTTGTTCTTGTGAAGATAAAATGGAGGTGGGGAGAACAATGCTGTAAACTGCTTTGAGTCCTCATTGGGGAGAAAAGCAGAATATAAAATCCTGTTTGCAGTTCTAACAGCTGATACACAATCGACCTATGTGTCTGTCACGGCGGAGTTAAAATCCAAGGCAAGCATTCTCTGAGAGGTAGCAACTAATTTAGAGTACCATAAATGTAGACTGTTGAGTCCCAACACAATGTAATTTACTTTACCAGTGACTACTGTTTGTACTGCTATGAAATACTTTTGCCATCTCACAGCCTGTTATAGAGAATTCACTTGAATACTTCTGAATCTTTTGTGGATTTTGCCACTTGGCTGTCCATGGCTGTGGTCACACACAGTAAATAATCCACTTTCAATGCACTTTCCAACTGGATTTTGCCAGTTCACACAGTAAAATCCAGCTGGAAAGTGCACTGAAAGTGGATTGAAAGTGGATTATTTCGTGTATGTGACTGCAGCCTAAATTCTTTTTCTGGACATTGATGAATATGTTAAATATTTTGGTTAACAACAAAGAGTATCAGGGAAACTTACTTATCTCTTTCCATTTTTTAATTTAAAGAAAACAGATCACTCAGTTTGCTTGAAGTCTTTCATCTGGTTGCTGATCCATGAAAGGACCTTTCATCTCTTGATCTATGACTTGCTTGCTGCTCTAATAGCAGTTGCTGCGATTTTTTCTCTCTCAAAGAGTAAAAGAATAGCAACACAACACGTGTGGGTTTTCAAAATATAAATCTGTGCTGGTACACTAATTTGAATCACATATGTGGGGGGGGGAGATAATCTCACCTAGTTTGTGCCTCTTGCTTTTGTGCCTTCTGGTGAGGGACTGTGTCAAAGACAGAAAGTTTACTGTAATTATTAGGATTCATTTACTTAAATGGGACATACGTACTGAAAATGTTTCCAGCGGCTTGCACCTCCTGTATCTAAATGACTAAATTCCCCAGATATTATTTTCTATGAGTGGATGTGAAATTAAGACAAAATCAAGCCCTTTAAAATCTGTATTGTATTGTCCTTATGGCACTGATACCTCTAATTCTGATTGGCTGAGCTGCTGCCTGGAATGTCCAGTTGCTCAAGAGGCTAAATATCTGCAAATTGTCATTTGGGCTGAGATTAAAGCCTCATGTAGGAGCAGGGGTCATTTGGGGGGGAACGCGGGGGGACGCCATCCCCCCGGGTGAGGTGCGGGAGGGCGGGGCCTGGAGCTCCCTGCTGGTGCCCGCTGGAGGTCGCCGCCGGCTGTGGGGAGGACACACTTCCGGTGATGTCAGGGGGTGTGGCATATGCTAATGAGTTATGCTAATGAGTCCCCCTAGCTCTTTTTCTACGAAATGACCCCTGTGTAGGAGCTACAGTTGAGGACTGGGAAGAGGTACTGGATATAAATAAAGGACTAAAGTTCAAACATACAAAACAAACCAGTTTAATGGAGAGGTGCATGACTGGTAACACACCAAGAAAGAAGAATTTGAAGGAAAGACAGTAAAGCCTCAGGAAAAGAGCCAAGTCACAGAGAACTGAGTAGCACAGAGTGCATTCTTAAATAGAGTTACACTCTTCAAAAGCTGTTGAAGTCAGTAGGCTTAGAAAGGTGTAAGGCTCTTTAGGATTGCGCTGTGAGACTAATAAGAGAAGAGGTTTTGAAGAAACCTCCCTGCATGGAGGTCAGAAGGGACTGCACATCTTGGGGGACAGAAGGCAGCTATAGAGGCTGGTCAAAAGTTGTAGACATATTTCTTGGATTTCCCATTAAGAAGAAGAAGAATTGTTTTTATACTCCACTGTTCTCTACCTTAAGGAATCTTAAAGCAGCTTACAGTCACCTTCCCTTCCTCTCCCCACAACAGGCACCTTGTGAGGTAGGTGGGGCTGAAAGTGTTCTGAGAGGACTGTGACTGGCCCCAGGTCACCCAGCAGGCTTCATGTGGAGGAGTGGGGAATCAAACCTGGTTCTCCAGACTAGAGTCTTCTGGTCTTAACTACTACCCCACGCTCGCTCTCGGTTCTCCATGTTATTATGAGCCTGTTCATGTTGCCTATTTTTCATTGATGGTTTTTCCAATGTTTTAAAATACTTTGATGGCATGTTAATACTATTATCTTTTTATTTATATTATTTATATTATTTTAGATAATTTTCCACTTTATCACCATTTATACATTATATGCTACTCTTACACAATTGGCAACAGTAACATTTTTAAAAATGTTATTTTTTGTTTAGTTTTCAACAGACAGTTATTTAGCTCTCAACGGACCTAAATTAACAAAGACAATCAAAACAGTGTAATAGCAGTAGTTACAATAGGGGTTATAATTCATTAATTTATTATAGCAATAATCAATAATGATAACTACTTAGCCTCATTTTCTGCCCTTGCCTCGGCCTGGTGGAACATGCTCCCACTTGAGATCTGGGCCCTGTCGGATTTAATGCAATTCCGCAGAGCCTGTAAAATGGAGCTGTTCCGCTGGGCCTTTGGTTGAAGCAGCGGATGCCTGAAGATTTTGGCCTCCCCTGCCTACACTGCCCAGGTGAACTGTCTTTTCTTACAGATTGCTATGGCATCTGCTGAATGGGTCCTTGTTTTAGTCCCCATATGCCCTGCAGTTGTGGGAGGCATTTGTGGACACCGGAAATCGAATATTTTATTCTCTGTTGTTGTTGTTTTTTTAAAAAATAATTTTATATTAACTGTATCTATTGATATGATATGATATGATATGATATTGTATTTTAGGTGCTGTCACCCACCCTGAGCCCTCTTGTGGGGAGGGCAGGATATAAATTTAATAATAAATAAACAACTAATAGCAATAATAATTTTAATGATAATATTTCTGCCAAATCCTGTTGGTGTGGTCAAGGGATAAAAAGTTGGCTGTAGTTTTATCCCTGATAAGATCCCCAATCAAAAGAAAGGAGGAACTGGGGCAAAACTGGCAGCAACCTGAGAAGCAGGAAATGTAAGAAACTATGAAGCTGAAGAAAAGAGGAGAAAAGGAGAAAGTATGAGTGCAGCAAAAATACACTCAGGGCCTCATAGGGCTGTATACTGTGTACTGTGGCCATTAAGCACACCAATATCCAAGAGTTGTTAGGCCTACTGTCTTGACCTTGTTAGGTCTACTGCCTTGACCCTGACAAGGAAGTTCAGTCCCTGGAAACTCTAAGGTGTTTGGCTCTGTGTGTCTTCATGGATAGTTGATGACCCAGTCTCCTTTGTACTATGGTGGCCTCTTCAAAATGGCCAGCAGAGGAAGCACACCCTGTCTGGAGGGATCCTATGAGAGCTGCCTGGATCAAGCCATCTGTGGTGTAAAACCTAAACTAACTCTGCTGGTTCTTGACCTCTACCTATTTGAGTTTGCATCTTGCCAGTAGTCTGGACTAGACTGTGGAACCTGACCTTACTCCAGACCTGAACTATGCATCTGCTGGACTTCTTTTCCACAGATCCTGAATTTTGGTTCAACCCTGATATTGTTTTGTTGGACATAAGGACATAAGAGAAGCCAATGTTGGATCAGGCCAATGACCCATCTAGTCCAACACTCTGTCACACAGTGGCCAAAAATACCAGATGCCATCAGGAGGTCCAGCAGTGGGGCCAGGATACAAGAGGCCCCCCCCCTGTTGCCCCCCCAAGCACCATGAATACAGTGCATCAGCTGCCCCAGCCTGTGAGTTCCTATCTATACCTTGTGGCTAATAGTCACTGATGGACCTCTGCTCCATATGTTTATCCAGTTCCCTCTTGAAGCTGTCCATGCTTGTAGCTGCCACCACTTCCTGTGGCAGTGAATTCCATGTGTTAATCACTCTCTGGGTGAAGAAATACTTCCTTTTATCTGTTCTAACTCGACCGCTCAGCAATTTCATTGAGTGCCCACGAGTTCTTGTATTGTGAGAAAGGAGAAAAGTACTTCTTTCTCAACCTGCTCTATCCCATGCATAACCTTATAAACTTCAATCATGTCACCCCTCAGCCATAGTTTCTCCAAGCTAAAGAGCCCCAAGCGCTTTAACCTTTCTTATAGGGAAAGTGTTCCAACACTTTTATCATTCTAGTTGCCGTTTTCTGCACGTTTTCCAATGCTATAATATTGTTTATGAGGTGTGGTGACCAGAACTGTACACAGTACTCCAAATGAGGACATACCAACAGTAGTAGTTCAAACAGGATGGAATTATTTCTTACCCCCCACAATTTTACACGCACTTCATTCCCAAACGCTTTAGAGCCGCTTTTCTCATAGCTGGATGCTTCTGTTGGGGGTATTAAAAAACCAATTCCTCTCAGCTTTCACTTGTTCACACATAGATGAATATCTTAATTGCAATGTGTTGCTTATCTTGTAAATAAGAATTCTGTTAAAAGGAAGGTCGCAGCTGTAGCAAATACATGGCAGCCATGTTTCGCACCTTTTCTTGGTCCTGCGTCGAGGCGACACGGGCCACTCCCACAACCCACCGATTGTGGGGTGTCTGAGCAAGCCTCTTGCGACCCAGCCTACCTCCGGGAGGCTAGGTGGTGCCCCAGGTGGTCACTAGGACCTGGGGGGCTCCAAAAGAGCCAAGAAGGGACAAACGCATTCAGCAGCTCCCTGAGCCATGTCCGGTTGCTGTGCCGTGCTTCTCAAAAGGTCTATATCAGTGGTAGCTAACCCTAGTAGAAATGTTAAATCAAAGGATGTGAGAATGCAGGAAGAGGAGGAGGAGGGGGAAATTGTCACAATCAGATATTTGACTGGTAGATGATGTTCTGCAATTCGAGATCTAGCCAAGTTCTTGGGAATTGCAGATGTATCTTTGCAGTATCTTTGCTGTTCCAAGCAACAGTGTCTTCCGGAGCTGAACCGGTACTATTTCCTCAATGCACAGAATGTTCAGATGTTTCTTGAGACTTCTAGGCACTGCTCCAAGAGCTCCAATGACAACTGACATGATAGTGACCCTATTCTTCCAGAGTCAATTTACCTCTATTCGTAGGTCTTGGTATTTGTGATCTTCTCCTGTTCTTTCTTTTCTATTCTGCTGTCTCCTGGGATTGCAATGTCAATGATCCAAACCCTATTTCTTATTTTTCTACAATTGTGATATAAGGGGTGCTATGGTCCGGGTGTTTATCTGTTTGTAATCGAAAGTCTCAAATAATTTTTGTTTAATAATTCTCCATGGTATTGTCTGGTTCGTGCTCTCATGAATTGCTGGCTGATGGTAAGCCATACTTCTTGAAAAGATTCTAGTGCAACATAGCTGACACTCTATCATGACATTCTTTATAGTCAGTTAAAGCACTTTTACTGCAGACGCTGACCATGTGGTTGACCGTTTCAACCTTTGTCTTGCTAAGTCAACATTTGCTGTTATCACTGGTCTTCTGAATCTTGGCTTTCACTCTATTTATTTTGAGTGCCTGCTCTTGTGCAGCTAGAATGAATCCTTCCATTTCTTTCTTCAAGTGCCCATTCTGGAGCCACTTCCAGGTATTTTCATTATCAACTTTGTTCTCTATGTCTTTCAAATATTGCCCATGCAAGTGCTTTTCCTTTCTGTTGTCAAAGTGAGTTTTGATTTTGAACTTTTGTAATCTTTGGTTTTTGTAACCTTAAATAAGTCTGCCTTGTACACTTCAACTAGAAGCTTCTCTTTGCTTTTCTTGGTGTAGTCATTCAGTTCTTGTTTTTCTTCTTCAGCTGCTTGCTTAACTTTCAGGACACCTCTTCTACATAATTTTCCTGATAAGTAAAGATGATCAACATCACTTCTAGGAGAAGTGAGTGAAGCATCGTCATTATCTTGCGATCGATTGCGTCTAATTCTGCTTGTTTCCAATCGATAATGCCAGTTGTGTATCTTAGAATTGGGACTGCCCACTTGTTAATTGCCTTTATTTATTGTTATTATTATTATTATTATTACTATTATTAACCAGATTTTCATCCTGCCCTCATAGGACTACTAAGGTGGCTAACAAATTAAAACAGACAAATTAAACTCTCATTTTAAAAGCCATTAAAACCATCACGCAAATACATCATTAAATCAAGTTAAAGTAAAAAGGTAAAGGTTTCCCTTGCTCGAAAGCCAGTCAAATCCGACTCTGGGGTTGCGGTGCTCATCTCCATTTCCAAGCCGAAGAGCCAGCGCTGTCCAAAGACGTTTCCGTGGTAATGTGGCCGGCATGACTAGACACCGAGGTGCACGGAACGCTGTTACCATCCCACTGAAGTGGTACCTATTTATCTACTTGCAATTTCTTGCTTTTGAATGGCTAGGTTGGCAGGAGCTGGAACTAGGGACGGGAGCTTACTCCGTCATGCGGCACTCAAGTTAAATCAAGTTAAAACCAGAGCTCAAAATAAGCACAAAATATAAAAACAACAGTTAAAAAGTGGGGAGAAGGAGGGATTATTGAGGGAATGCCAAGCAAAACAAAAAAAAAGTCTTTACCTGCTAGCAGGAGAAAGCAACAGAATGGGGACCGAAGAATCTCCCTGGGGAGAGAGTTCCAGAGCTTTGGTGCCACTACTGAGAAGTCCTCCTAGTGGGTTAACACCCACCTAATCTCAGAAGCAGGCCCTCCAAAGATGACCACGGTGGTCAGGTAGGTTCATAAAGGAGTAGGCAGTCCTTAAATTATGCTGGTCCCAAGTCACACAGAGTTTTAAAGGTCAACAGCAGCACCTTTAATTGGGTCTGGAAGCAAACTGGGAGCCACTCCAGTCAATATCCTGCCTGCAGCATTCTGCACCAACTGAATTTTCTGAACACTTTTCAAGGGCAGCCACATATAGAGTACATTGCAGTAATCTAACGTTGGTGTAACTAAGACATGTACCACAGTGGCCAGATTTTACTTACCCAGGAAAGGCTGCAGCTGTCTAGCCAGTTGAAGGTGGTAAAGTCACTCCTGGCCACAGTTGCCACCTGATGATCCAGCAGTAGGCCTGGGTCCAAGAGCACCCCCAGATAACAGACCTGTTCCTTAAAGGGCAGTGCAACCCCATCCAGAACAGATGTCATTTTAAATCCTGGGGCAGGCTTTCTGCTCATCAGCAGCACTTCTGTCTTGTCAAGATTAAGCTTCAGTCTATTAGCCCACATCCACTCCATGGTGTGTACTACAGTATGTATAAAGTTCCCAGTGCCGTGGACTGGTTTTGCATGCAGACTGTTGGCTGAAAAACAGACATGCATGAGGTGTAGAAGAGACAGGAACTGGTTCCATATTAAAGCCAGGCATCCTTCCAGCTCCTGCCACATAAACATGGTCCTCTGTGGCATCCAAGCCATACATGAGCCCTCAATGAGCTATGTGGTAAGACAGATGAAACCTCCCTCTTACAGTTTAAAATGCAGCATTCGGTTAAATACAGTCAGGGCAGGAGTACTGATACCAGGAGTATAATTTCTATAGGCCATCCTTTTAATGTGAGTGGGGGTCCCCCTTCTCCCCCTTCCGAAGTCTGTGCTGACATTTTCCATCAGTCCACCAGACAACTCTGGGCAGTCCAGTGACCACAATCCCACCCTCCCTTCCAATGAGACACAGTGGCCCAGGCCACAGCATATTTGCTGAATATCCTCAAACAGTTGTGCAATGATGGAATGTTTTTTCCCCCTGGGGAGTGCTTCCACTTCTCTTCACTGCCTCCGTTTTCCCCCTTTCTACACCCCCAGCCAAGCCTGCCAGATGCCTGGTGTGCTTCTCTCAAGGTATCCCCCTGTCCACAATGGCTGCTCAGCTACTTAACTGATGGTACACTCTCCATGCTATTGTTCTGTCATCTTCAATAAATCAGAACCCAATTATGGCATTATGGAAACAAGAGAGAGAATCAGCCTGTACTAGCCCCCCCCTCTCTCTCTGTGTGTGTGTGTGTGTGTGTGTGTGTGTGTGTGTGTGTGTGTGTGAAAGAGAATTCTTTCCAAATTTGATATCAAGCCCCACAGACATCCACCACACACAAAGATAACAAAGTGACCCAGGTCAAGAAAGAGAGAGAGAAAATGAAATGAGAGCACAGTTAAATCTACTTCATTCTTTAATAGGGCAGATGGTAGATTTTGCATTTGTTATTTCTCTCTAAGAAGGACATATTCGTTTCTCAACTGTTAACTGACACCCATCAAGGCTGTCACCTTCCGTCTGAAGGAAACAGCATCTGGCATCAGTAGGGACACGAATAAAATAATTTCAGCAGTGTTATGTATTGGGACTGGAACATTCCAGGACTGTTTTTACCATAGACTGGCTGAGCTTGGAGCTCTAGAACAATAGCCCACCAGGACTCTGGAGGTGACAATAGCCTATCGTTAGTAGTTGTTTGGGTGGTGTTTGCATGCTATTTAAACACGGCCGTTGCCCTGGGTCTTTGCATTGTTCTGACTGAATCACTAATAAAGCAGAGCTGATAACTAAGCTTGGGGTCAGACCATCCATGGAACCCAGTATTTAACAAGCAGCACTCAGTTAAGCAGCAATTCAATAATCTCCAGCACACATCAGCTCCTGCCATGACATTCACACTAATTTGAGGGAAAGATATAGAGTGGATTTGGATCACACATTTGGTTTTATACACCAACCATTCAGAAATGTCTTAATTGATATCCCCCAGGTTTGGCTTAAGTTTAAACCAATTATCTCTTCCAAAATTAAGACAGGTGAAGCATTAATCTGCATACTTTCTCACTCCGATGCCTGTTCAGGAGTAGGAGCTGAGGCCATGCTAAGAGCTCTGAGATGAACGTGTCTGCCAGGCAAATCTACCTGTTTGAACTCCTTCAATTACATGTCAGGTGAGCTCCTGATTGGACCACCTTGAGGTTCCCTGATGAAGTTCATGTATCACATTGTGCCAAACAACTTAGTGCCTGTAGGGTACCTGCTTGGTCTCAGCAGCTCGTGGCTAATGTTGCCCAGTCCAACTCAATAGTCTCATTTCCAGAAAAGAAGCCATTTCCTTGAAGGCTGCAGTGGTTTGACCAAGTTGTAGTTTGTGCCATCTTTGCACCTAAGCAGTCCGATGCACAAATGACCAACACTATTTAGGCTGCATTGCCTGTGTTTTGTACCTGTGCAATCAGCAGCTTCAGCTCAAGAAGCAATTGTAAAATTAGCTGGGTTCATAGGCTGACAACAAAGGCACAAGCACACACTAAGGGCTAAGTCTTAACCCAAAAGTTCATCCCGCCCCCCCTATCACATGCCTTTTTAAAATCATAGGCAGTCGCAGAAGCTGACAAGTGATGGGTGGCAGCAGAGGCAAGAAAGTCTAATTGTGCATGGAAAACTGTACAGTTGCGCAAATCAGACACATCCAAATTTGCTCAGATGCATCCAAACAGACCACTGCAAGTCTTGAGCCAAATCTGCAGGTGTTTGAGCATTACTAGTTCTAACTATTTTTTTAATATAAATTTTTCATTGTTTTTATATTACACACTACATAGAAATAAAGGATGGGTAAACACTAACAAACTACAGGGGATAGGACAGTATAGACTAAAAGAAAAGCTAAACAGGAGTTATATATATTGCTGATAATAAACGCTTATTCAAGTTTCTCCTAATATATCATACATGAGTGAAGTTTCTTCTCCATTTAAAACAAAAATTAAGAAATTAAAATTTATGTATTTGCTCTGAGCAAGTGAATATCATATTAAACCCTTCAGATTAGTACATATCAGTTACATTCTCTTCTTGTTCTTTCTTCCCTTCTTCTTATCTTTATCAGAGTCAATTTTTGCTTTGGAAAGCTTGGGTGCTGCTGGTCCCAATTCCTGGGTCTTTGCATTGTTCTGACTGAATCACTAATAAAGCAGAGCTGATAACTAAGCTTGGGGTCAGACCATCCATGGAACCCAGTATTTAACAAGCAGCACTCAGTTAAGCAGCAGTTCAATAATCTCCAGCACACATCAGCTCCTGCCATGACATTCACACTAATTTGAGGGAAAGATATAGAGTGGATTTGGATCACACATTTGGTTTTATACACCAACCATTCAGAAATGTCTTAATTGATATCCCCCAGGTTTGGCTTAAGTTTAAACCAATTATCTCTTCCAAAATTAAGACAGGTGAAGCATTAATCTGCATACTTTCTCACTCCGATGCCTGTTCAGGAGTAGGAGCTGAGGCCATGCTAAGAGCTCTGAGATGAACGTGTCTGCCAGGCAAATCTACCTGTTTGAACTCCTACAATTACATGTCAGGTGAGCTCCTGATTGGACCACCTTGAGGTTCCCTGATGAAGTTCATGTATCGCATTGTGCCAAACAACTTAGTGCCTGTAGGGTACCTGCTTGGTCTCAGCAGCTCGTGGCTAATGTTGCCCAGTCCAACTCAATAGTCTCATTTCCAGAAAAGAAGCCATTTCCTTGAAGGCTGCAGTGGTTTGACCAAGTTGTAGTTTGTGCCATCTTTGCACCTAAGCAGTCCGATGCACAAATGACCAACACTATTTAGGCTGCATTGCCTGTGTTTTGTACCTGTGCAATCAGCAGCTTCAGCTCAAGAAGCAATTGTAAAATTAGCTGGGTTCATAGGCTGACAACAAAGGCACAAGCACACACTAAGGGCTAAGTCTTAACCCAAAAGTTCATCCCGCCCCCCCTATCACATGCCTTTTTAAAATCATAGGCAGTCGCAGAAGCTGACAAGTGATGGGTGGCAGCAGAGGCAAGAAAGTCTAATTGTGCATGGAAAACTGTACAGTTGCGCAAATCAGACACATCCAAATTTGCTCAGATGATGCTCCTCCCTTCCCCTATCGCTGGTGGGGGGTGTCAGCCCATTTAAAAGTTCATGTGCTTACTGTAGGATCACTCACATTTCTTCCAGTATCGCTTATATGGCGAGATGTCTTGCATTCTTGCTAAAACTCCCGAATGCTTGCCCGGTGTGTGCCTCTGGAAGCCATAATGGCGCCGCGGCAGTAGGACCTTTGGGGCATCTGCCTTGGGAGCGGCACTACTCAAGCCCCCTGGCTTGGAGCTCTCACCAAGAGTTCCAGGGGGAGCTGGCAACGGTTGACTCCCCTCCTATCTGCCGCGGAATGGGTCGCCCTGTATGGAGCCCCATCAGAGCGCGCCCGTCAAGCGAGGAGCCAAAACCGGCTAGTTCTAACTATTTTTGTTGCAGGAGACAAGACCACCTCCTGCTTGGTTTAGCCTAGGTATGAAATAGCCTTTACTTCAAAGATCTTCCAGACTTCCACCAGATGTGGCTGCATCTGTACCTGCGTCAAGTCTTACAGCTTTTGAGCAGCCCTATGGTTCCTTAATGGCCACTAGTTTCTTATGGTTTCTTAATAGCCACTGACTCTAAGACCCAATGGATTGTGCAATGGAATATGGTGGTGGTGGAAAGTACTCTCAAGTTCTGTCCAACTTACAGTGACCTCTGTAGGGTTTTCAAGGCAAGAGACACTCAGAGGTGGTTTGCCATGGCCTGCCTGCCTCTGTATAGCAACCCTGAGTTCCCTTGGTGGTCTCCCATCCAAATACTAACCAGGGTCAACCCTGCTTAGCTTCTGAGATTCAGCAAGATTGGGCTAGCCTGGGCCATCCAGGTCAGGGATGGTATGAGTGATGCTCATTTTCTGGGCTGTGATTTGATCTCCTTTTACTATAAGGTTCTTTTCCATCCCCTTGCTGGCTTATTGCAATAGAAAGGATTGTGCAGGCAGCCCTGATTAGTATCCCTGCTAACTCTGACTGGCCAAGGGCCATATTACAGTTCTAGAAGTAAGTTAGTTAATGAACAAGTAAAAGAAAATACCACACATCCTATCACTTCTGGCTGGCAATTAGTTGCCCTCTGGCCAGCAAATAGACATCATCTGACCCACCACCCACACATTTCTGACACACCTACTACTTTCTGATTGCTGCTGTTTAGGCTCAATGGAATTCATATTTATTTAATTTTTAAATTGGGTATGCTTCCTTTCTGTATAACAGAAATTCAAGGCAGCTCACAGTAACAGTAAATGAAATCAAAATTATTACTATATTTAAAATCCAGTACAGAATAAAAAAAACCCATGAAGACATAATATGAAATAAATCTAGCTAATTCATAGCACATATATAAAAAAACACAAAAACAAGGGGTAAGAAAGGAAGTATGAACAAACAGGAGAAAATTTGCTCTGTGGTCTAAAAAACAGCAAATATAATACCAGCTAACATCTCTGGGGTGAGAGCTCCATAAATGGGGCACTAACACACAAAGGGGAAATAGGGGGACTACCACACAAAGGGGAGCTCCCTGCCATTCATCTGTTTGGTTTAAATGGCACCCTGCTCAGAGCCATTTAAACCCCTGCTTTCTGGTCCCCGCAAAAAGCCACGGGGAGCAGAAAGCAGGGTTTTAAACTTTAATTGGCTCACAAAATGATGCAAACTGGTTCAGCTTGCAAACCAACCTCCCCGTTCATATGCATTCATGGTTCTATCACGAACTATGAACAAAATCACAAAAATGTGGTTCGTGCCCATCCATACCTACAACATCTGAGTTTTGGAAGTGTCAGTAAGCCCCTGGAGCACAAGTATTGTGATTCTATTTATAGACACATAGGATCTAAAGTAATAATAACATTAAGAAAAACACTGATTTTGCTCACAGACTCCTTATGCAAAAAAAATTACACAAAGACCTGGAGGTTTACATTAAAACATGGAGTATTTGAATCACACTACACTGATTAAGGCACACTCAGGTCCTCTTCACATTATCACTGCACATTCCCCATGACAAAAAGCAAGAAGAAAAAATGTGGAACCTGTGGTGTCTAGTGTCACGAATGGCGCGATCACTGGGAATTCTCTCGCTTTCTCTCTGGTTGAAAGCATACAGCCGATATGGATCCTCTCCACCCTTCCATTTCCGGGCACTCAGGTACTTTCTTTCTTCAAACTGATCCCAGAGGTCATCCCAATCAATATCAGAGCCCTGCTGATGCACAAACAGGGATGCTAATCAGAACAATAATAACAGGACATTATTGATATATCCCTCTGACATGTCATATCTTCCCATGCAGCAGAACGAGGTGGGAATGAGGTGGTAGAATCCTGTCTTAGCAGAGTGGCCTGTCATGTCAGCCTACAAGTGGGAGATACCATTTTTAGCAAGCCATTACATTTAAAATAAAGGGAAAGTAGAGATGCTTTGAATTTAAAATAAAAATAAATGAAAATAAGAATTTAACTATCAAAGGTGGGAGTGGGCAAGGCTAGCATTTTTCACCCTTTGCTAGATTGATTGTTTTACTTTGTACTAGTTGTTGGGGGGGGTTACTTGCAAGGAGGTGTTAAGATGGACAGCATTAAAAACTGTATCACTGATCTGGAGTCTGAAATGCTACAGTCCACTCTGCTGCCTCAAAAGCTTGTCAATTCATTCTTGTTGCATGTGTAGATCTGGGCTCATGGGTAGCTGGCAACGAGCATTTGCTTTCTTTGAATGTTTATATATGTATTTACAAAATTTGTATCCCATCTTTCAGCCCTTACAAGGGCAAGCAAGGTGTGTAACACAGTTTAAAATACACATAATATAATAAGTTTTTAAAACCATTAAAATCACCCCTCAAAAAAACCACACAATTAAAACAATTAAAAACAGAGTTAAAATACATACAAAACATAAACACGTCATTAAAACATTGAGCAGGAAGGAGGGATCTTTGAGGGAATTTCAAAGAACATACAAAAGTCTTCACCACTGATGAAAGACGGCAGCAGAAAGGGACAGACAAATCTCTCTGTGAAAAGAGTTCCAGAGCTATATGGTGTCCTGACCAAGAAGGCCCTCTCTTGGACTGCCACCTGCCTAATCTCAGAAGGCAGGGAAACCTGAAGCAGGGCCTCCAAAAACTATCTTGTTTTCTGGAATCAGACTGACCAACTGAAAATATAATACATGTTGGTAACCCCCGCCCCAGACCCCCACCGCTGGCGGATCAGGCCCCAGGGGGAACCCCACCCTGGCATGTGCGTCACCAGGAAGTGATGTTATGATGCTGGGCATGCTGGGGGCGGGGCCAGGGTCATCCGAGGGAAAACGCTATGGTTTTCCCTCGGATGGTTGTGGCCCCGCCCCCAGTGTGCCCGGTGTCATAACGCCGCGGACCTGCAGTCCCCCGGTAAGAAGATTTTTCCACTTGGCAACCCTATTGGTAACAGAGCCACCCCAAGCAGAATGACCCCCTTCTAAGCCCACTATAGCTAATGGGTTTAACATGGGCATAAATCTGCTTAGAATAGCACTGCAGATCTGGTACTCCACTCTGCCTCATTGGGAAACCCAGAAAGTCATGTTCTCTCTCTCTCTTTTGGTGAACATTGTTTGTTTGCTTGTATCTCCTGGTATCCCATGGTCAAAACAGTTTATATGGTCTATAATCAACACTCATGAAAATTATTAAACACTTAAAATGTACCAATAATTAATATGAAACAGTCTGAAAATTCAGCTGCTTAAACTGACACCACAAACTGAAACTGATTTTTTTAAAAAGACTTGCGGGAAGGGGGGGGGGACTTTTTTAAAAAAAAAGTTTCTCTTTAGCTATACTTCTGGAATTGTGGAGTGATGAACATGCCTTATGCTAACTCAGCTTTAGCACAGAGCAGGGATGGCCATCTAATGCAGAGCAATTTAAGTGGTCCCTGATTGACTTGCTGGACATGAATGATGGTGTGATTAAAAATTTGCCCTTATTTAGGGCTGCCAAAGGGTCTTGAAAAAAATGCTATACAACCAAACTTATTAGAAGCAATAACAAACTTGGTACCCTCTAGCAGTTAGGCCTTTCATGTTATGGAGTACATGTGTTCAGATATATTTGCAACATGACATACAAAATCTAAGGAGATGGTAACATTAAGTTGTGGATGTCAAGAATCCCCAGTCCAGGGAATTCCTGGTATGGTCCAGCAGAGCACAGAATTACAAAACCCTGGGGTATGTGTCCACACACGTCCCAGTCTTGGTAGTCTGCCACCATCCCCTTGAACTACTCACACAGTCACAAGCTTCTAGTCTTACTGGGAATTAAGAAAGTCAAACCTACAATGTAGGCTACTTGCATAATGAGTTTCCACTATAATTAACTTGGTAGGTGGACTTTATGTGTAAGGTACTGAAATTAGATAGAAGCACTTGAAGTGCAGAACACCCAAGTATAAGCAAAAGATATTTATTAAAGAGTAAAGGAATATTTCAAAAGAACATAGCAGAGAGGAATTAAACAAATAAGCTATATTTTAAACTTCTAGCTACATAGTAGGACATTGCTTTAGAGTTGCCCTTCTTGGTTGAAGTCAGTCAGCAGTAATCCAAGCCTCTCTGTCCAGAGAGCATTGGGCCAGGTGGGAGCCTGGTCCATCCCGAGGTTAGCTCATCATACCTTGTGTTAGCTGTGAGCAGCTACAGCTACAACAAAGACCAGGAAACTATCTGTTTTAAGGCCTAAGGTCTGAGAAGGCAGGAGGCTCATCTGCCCAATCAAAGATCGGACCAGGGAAATTATTTTGATATGAACCTGTTACAACAAATGGGGGGGGGCACAGAGAGAGAGAGAGAGAGAGAGAGAGACTTTATGATGGGATTAGTGTTGCCAACCTCCAGGTGGGATCTGGCGATCTTCTGGAATTACAACTGATCTCCAGATGAGGGAGTTATGTTCACCTGGAAAAAACGGTTACTTTGGAGGGTGGACTCTATCGCATTATACCCTGCAGATGTCCCTCCCCTCCCCAAAACCCACCCACACTTAAAAATCTTCAGGTATTTCCCAACCAGGAGTTAGCAACCCCAGACGGGATGGCAGGGTTATCTGAAATCTAACCAATCTTTTGTGTAGTGGAAATCACATCAGTTAAGGGTGCATTGGAGCCAATTCCTAGCCTGGTAAATAAATGGTTTGTCTTTATACCTGAATTGCTATTCAAAGGTCACAAGGTTGATTGCCAACTCACTCTTCCATATCAACAATCAGTTATTGTCCCATTTGGTCACTTCAGCCCACTTACAGACCCAGAGTTTAATATAAGGCTTACCTATGGTTAATGAACAATCAAGAAATTGACTAAAGGTCTAATTTCTTGACAGTGGGCTTGATGGTAACATAAAGATGTACAACCTGAAAACCTGGAGAGCACTCCTAAACAGGTTGTGATAGCAACAAGTATTCACAACAATATTACAGCAGTCTTACGCTGGTGTAGAGATACAGGAGAGTACATGAGGTTTATTCTTGATTAAGTGGAAAATAAAAGGATGCAGCCTGGGAATTGTAGCTTTAGTTATGCTTAATCGGCACGCCCCACCAGCTGAGGATACCCCCTACCAGGGGTCATTTCCTGCAGGAGCGCACAGGAGCAGAGCTCCGGCAGTAAAGCACCCAGGAGGTGGGCACATGCAACAAGCCCCACCCCCTGCTCCCAGCAGCCCTCAGTCAGAGCATGAAGCAGCCAGGTAAGTTGCAGAGCCCCCCCCCCTCGGTCCAAAACAGTCCAGTGGCACCTTTAAGACCAAGTTTTATTTGGGTACAAGCTCTCCCTCCTCTGCGAGGACAGATCTGCACATTCCCCCTCCCCGCAATAGCTACCAACCCAAAACAGACCAGTGGAGCCTGAGCAGTGGGTGTTGCCTTCTGACATACTTCCAGTGATGTCAGGGGATGTGGCATATGCAAATAAGTTATGCTAATGACTGAGTTATGCTAATGAGCTCCTGCACCTCTTTTTCTACGAAATGACCCCTGCATAGCTGCATGTTCTCAGTCTAGAGCAGTAGCCTTTTACAGCTACTCATCACTCTCTCATTCGCTGAAGAGTCAACCTGTCCTTTCATTCTGCTGCACACAACTGCTTTGTCCCTGCTCTATGGAAGTGAATACAATGAGTCCTTGATAAAATCACATCATTACAGAAGCACAGCCTCTTTGATCTCAACCTGCATGTAGTACAGAGAGATGCAAAATGTGTACAATCATTCTGACACCAAAAAAATTGTGATCTTATCCAATAATTGATCTTTTTTTATTGTTAACTCTGTATCAAAGTCCTTTTTGCTTGCTAATGGCACAAAATGAAGCTTTTGAAACAGGCAATTTTACCTCATAATTGATTTTATTCACATCTGACAGCACATTTTCTGCAATAGTGGGAAGGGGAGGAGGGTTTGATGGCTCCAGAAAATGAATGTCCCATGTCCCATGCATCAGCTTCATTGATGGGACTGGTTCAAAACCGTCCTCTAATGTCTACCATTACTTTACATGTTGAGTGTAAAGGAGACACAGACAAGCTCTAAAAATCCAGCTCACGTTACAGTTTCAGGAAATTTGTCCCCACCCCTTTTCTAAGCACCACTAGCACAGCAGCTGAGTCAAAGCCATTAATAAAATATACAATATAATATACAATAAAAGCAGGATCTGTTATTTATATGCCTAAAGACTTTTTTAAAAAAATACAGTACATCTGTAAGTCATGCTACCAAAGCCACACCAACTGTTTATCAAAGCATGATCCACTTAAACTTCTCCCACACATACCTCACTGAACTTGAATGGAACGCCACACAACTCTGTTCTTTTGTAACTTTCATTTCTTTCCATGAGGTGCACTTAGACATAACAGCTGACCAGTTTTCTACTGGAATGATAGGTTTTCCCCCTTCCTTAGCCATTTGCCAGAGGAGATTTTTTTTTCATACCCGGAAGTTTTTTTTTTAACTTTTGGTGCTCTTTAAGGATGAGATGGTTAGACAGTGTCATAGATGCAATGAACATGAAATTGAGCAAACTTCAGAGGACGGCGGAAGACAGGAAGGCCTGGTGTGATCTGGTCCATGGGGTCGCGAAGAGTCGGACTTGACTGTGCGACTGAACAACAACAACAACAAAGGCAAAACAATTAGCTCTGTTTCACCAGGAAATTCTTCACAGCAGTAGGCTCACAGCCAACTTTGACTTTAATTTTCAGCGCAGGGTTTTCTGTGCCTCAGAAGCAGGTTCTCTAAACACTGTAGCTGTCTCTGGCTGCCTTTTCTGCTTCTCCTTCCTTCCTGATATCTCCCTGAGAGAAGGGCAGGGAGATAAAGAGCTGTATGTCTTAGATAAATCCGTATGTTCTTTTGGCTCTCTTCCATCATCCCTTTTCTCTGCCCTTTAACCCTTTTAGTTCTATCCATGGGCAAATGAGCTCCTCTTTCACACCACTAAGCTCCTCCAGGTGGTCAGGAACAGGATTTGGGGACATTTTAGGTTTCTATGGGAGGGGGGAAAGGCGGAAATTCTGATCTGCAGAACCCTTGCTCTCACAGAAATGTTACTCTGGATCCAGTCCTGTATGAGCATCTCAGTTCCTGGGTTGTTCTCTAGTGTAACCAAGAAATGGGTTCTAGGATAGACTATGTAGACAGAAGTAAACCTGGTTCTTAATATGTCCAACTGAGTTCTACGGGAGAAAGTATATGGGCTACAGCCACTTTCACCAGAGGCGGGTTTTGTCACAATACCTCTGACATCCCCAAGTGCAAAAGTTTCTCCACAGGAGTAAATGGCAGCCTCTTATTTTCATTTGAATGAGAGAAAATTACAATGCTGCCTTTGAAGACAATGCAGAAGACAGAACAAAACCTGGTCATCAACCTTGATCTGTAGAGAGTACTCCAGAGACTCTACAGTGGCCTTCTCTGTACAAGACACACACACACCCCACCCATCACCAGCATTTCAAATACATTATTGATCATACCTATTATTTTATTATATCTGTTATCTAATGCTAACCATAAGATACCCTTGCCAGTTTTTTTAATGTGGAAACAGAGCACTAATAGGAAAAGAAGGGTATTTGATCTATGCTCCTAATTGATAGCTTCAGTGTTACTCCAGTTTTGATTGCATATCTTTATTGCCAGTAATTATACTGAAGTCAGAGAGGCTCTGGCTTATTCCCATTTCTCAAAGCAAGTTGGCAGTTGCTGGCAATTGGAAAAATCACCTTTTGACTTGTAGATGGAGTGCATTTGGAAGTGGAAATGAATATGGGTTGCTCACAAAGTCATTTTTACGCAACTCATCATTGTTTATAGCTTCCCATAGTGTTGTCGAAGAGGAAAATAATCCTTGCTTTTTGAACAACTGAGCTTTTGGAGAAATAAAGTATAAGAGGGCATTTCCTAAAACCATTCATTCATTCCTAAGGCCATACCCACCCATCAGGCTATTTACAAGCCAAAGGATATATGTAACGAGTGTGCAAGTTGTTGGTAAGAGCCAATATTATATAGGGCAATCAATACTGTTGATGCTTTTTAAAGGCATCTTGTAAACCATGATTTATTAGTGTAGTAAAAGACCAGGAGAAGCAGCATCAGGTGCATCTTGGAACCGCTTAGGGTCCAAAAGGCGGAAGGCTGCCTTCAGAACCCCATGCTTTGTCAAAGCACTTTCAAAACATTTTTTTCTCTAATAATGGCTATGATCCAACTGAAGTTAAGCACTTTCCAATTCCATTTCTTTCAGCAGTACAGTTAAATGCATGCTTAACTCTGACCCACTGGAAAAAAGGACCTTAAAGGTACTCAGCTTTGCCACAATTGTGTTAATGTTAGATTCATAACATTTTATGGCAAAATAAACATTGCCACTTGATACATTATTTGGAATATTTAAACACTGGTTAAAAGATTCTTTGTTGAAAAGCAAAATCGTCATTTTTAGTAAAAACTAGTACTTTATCGGGGACTTACTTTTGAGCAAACGTATATTTTTAAAAGCCTGTAAGGAAAATAGCAGTTGAAGCACGAGTACCATTAAAACAGGACAATGACAGGTCCAAATGCAACTTTTCCCATTTCAAAGAAGGTGTCAGTAAGAACCTTTTCGTAACATCTGAACGATCAAAGGCAAAACAACTTTCAGCACTAACCAACCCATTACATCTGGAAGTGTTTTAGCATAGCCTTCTTCCTCACTTGCTGATTTCCTAAATGTAAACACTTTATTGCAAGGGGAATGTTCAGCCAGGTGTTTCTTCAGTGAGAAAGCCCAGGAAACCCTGCAGCACAAAATTCTGCTCACTGCCTCAAGGTACCAGCATGAGTTAAAGAGGAGTGCTCTGGAACAGAAGGATTTGCCATGACGCAGAAGATTGAAAGGCCACTGTGGCAGGTGGCTTTACAACTGCCTTTGTAATTTTTATTCTAGGTAACAGATAGCTGACCTGTTCCTAGATTTTTGATTAAGGAAAAGAAATAGTATTGTGAAGTGAAATGGGGATACCTCTTTGCTCATTCAGGACAGCACATCAGTTATGGATTATTGGATAAGATCTTCATTATAACACTTCCACCATGTATTATCTCTTCTTCCTCTCAAGTAGAATTCTGCCTTGGGAGTTCTTTAACTGATGTGCAGAAATCTAAATTTAATTTATTACGATCTAACTCACTTTAGGTACCAAATTACTCTGCACTAGAGAAGGATCAAGTCAATACTCCACTCGCCTTTCTATTTATCTTCTACAAGACTCTTCTCTCCCATGTATAATATTCATTTTCTCCTGTGTATTGGTAATAATTTTTCTTTTTTAAAAAATCAGAAATTAGGCCATTTTTCTTTCAATGCTGCCACTTAATGGCCAGTATTAATTATATGAAACACAGTGAGTTAATAAAGAATCTGAGAAACTGAAAGAAGCTACAGCGGAAGAAGGAAAGAGGACTCCCTTATTCATTCCATGGTCAAAGAAACTAAAACAGCTCATCAGCCTTAGCAGTTGTTAAAATAATTCTCTATAATTATCTTTCCTTCATTGAAGTTCAGACTTTAGGTACCATTAACTGGCATTTGTGTATACTTTTTCTCAGTCTAAACCAACAGCCTTAATTTCAAGCCCTGATCCTGCGACAGTAGATGCACAAGAATTGGACACTTGCAGGGCAAGCTGAAAACAGACATTGCTCCCATTTTCTTCAAAGCATCCGTTGAAAAGGAGAAGAGAGTTTCTGATTGTGCAGAGCTTTGAGTGTGCATTGGAGCTCTGTGGAGCTTTGAATGGTAGCCTCGATCTGCCTAGGAGACTTCTAATCAATCCTACATCAAAGACACACATGGCTTAAATGATTCTCTGAATCAAGGGCCTCTATTTTAAAAATATATTAACAATTAAGATACTTGTTTATTTATTTATTAATCAATTAAAAATATCAAACTATTCAAAACCATAAAGATCTGGAAAATACAGGAGCTCATGAGAGCTTACAATTCTAATTTTTAACAACTAAAAATAGAGATGTTCAGAATATGTTCAGAATATCACTACATTTAAGACGCAGCTCATATGCTTTGGGTTATCTTTAGCAATAAATCTGGTGCCATCCTCTGCCCAGAGGAGATCATTACAGACATCTATATTTACCCCAGAAGAGGGTGACACACCTGCAAGAGCAGGGAGCTCCTTCACTAATGTACACACTCCTGGATACCAACGCCAGCTCCAAAAATCTGGAAATGCTGCATGCAACAAAAAATATGTGATGGAAAGCAGGTTTGTAGCTGCTACTGGAGACTCTGTTGTGTGTGTAAAGTGCTGTCAAGTTGCAGACCCCGGCAAGGGCTTCCAAGGCACGTGAGAAGCAGAGGTGGCTTGCCACTGCCTTCCTCTGCAGTCTTCCTTGGTGGTCTCCCTTCCAAGTACTGACCCTGCTTCGCTTCTGAGATCTGATGAGATCAGGCTATATCATGCTGCCTTCCCTCCCAGAGGCTCTATTACACACACCTTAAAGTCCTAATATCTGGTTCAGCTACAAGGTGAACCCATCAGTAGCCAAGATAAAGGCCTAAGTTTCCATTCAATCTGTCTCCCATCTTTAAGTATATAAACTCAGGGCACAGCAACAACATACAATGAATACAAAAAGATTGCTGCTAAAGTTCACTGAAATATACAAAAGATGTTCAGTAGAAAATTCAACTTTTCATGATGTTATTTAATTCTTGTTTCCAACAGGTGCCAACAAGATGCACAGCACAGGAACAGGACGAACACTTCTCGAGTGTATCTGCGTTCGTTTCGAGATATATTCTTTATCAAGCTTCACTTTTCAATGATCTTCACACAGTTTAAACGATCTCCACACAGTTTAAATCACCACAAGGGTATCCATACATTCAAATTGGCTCACAAGGCTCCTATACACAAAAGTTCTTTCCCATCGACAACAATCGCCCATCTTTAAGGACAACACTAAGCCATCTTGAGACTTAGGCACTGCCTTAAAAGGTGATAAGGGGAAGCTCAGCCTACTAGTAGAACCATTTGTCACCTTTGTTTTCCTCATTTTTACCAACTTCCACTAAGAGGGTATTAGCATTCAGGATCTATGGATCTGGATAAGGAAATAACTCCATTCCATTTAATAGAGACCCACCAGAGGCCACCCATACCAGCCTGCTTCTGTGTCACATGCAGGCCACAGAAAGCCCACACTAGCATCCACACCCACTTTCCAGCAAGAGAAAACCTTGTTAGGTTTACATAATCTTCCTACATCCCATAGTTCACAGATTTTTGTCTTCGCTCAGGAAGGATGGCTCCAGAGTAAACTAATTTATGCAGTAGCCAAATCGCTCGCTCACAACTTTAATGCCAGTAGCTCACAAAGTATAATTTTTGCTCACAAGACTCCACAACTTAGAGGGAACATTGGTGTGTGGTATATACATTTTAATACATCCCCCCCAAGGACTCTGCTCTCTTCTGCCCAACATCTATTGGTTGTCCCCGGCCCCTCCCTAGTAAGATTCCAGCCCTGCAGGATTCAATGCACTTCTGCAGGGCCCGTACAAAGGAGATGTCCCACCAGGCCTATGGTCGAATAGGTGACAACTCAGCCACAATGGCCTCCCCCCGCCCTGCTCTGCTCTGCTTAGGTATGCCCAGCAGCTCTACGGTCCATCTTAGCTACTTAACTCACATACCTGCTCTTCCTGTACTGCTTAGATCTGCAGCTACATCGAAACCGGAACCTCATCCTGTTCAATAAATTGTTTAATTGGTGCCTCTTAAGGTTTTTATGTGTACAAATTGTTTATAATTGTTTTATGATTGTATTCTGTTTTAAATTTTGTGTGGTTTTTAGACTGCTGTGACCCACCCTGAGCCTGCTTGCAGGGGAGGGTGGGATAAAAGCCTAAATAAATAAATAAATATATCCAATCTCAAAAAAGAGCAGTTTCTGCCAAGAGCCCTCTCAGCCCCACCTACCTCAGAGGGTGTCTGTTGTGGGGAGGGGAAGGGAAAGGAGTTTGTAAGCCGCTCTGAGGAGACTCCTTCTCCTCCTCCTCCTCTTCTCTTCTTCTCTTCTTCATAAATGAATAGTTCCCTCCACATGATAAGAAGCACTGCTTTTTTCTTTTTCCTTTTGGTATTTTTTTTCCTTTTTTTTTTTTTGAAAGTACCTGAGGGTACACATTTATTGTTTTCTTATACTCCTAAACACAGACATTCTTCTTCTTCTTCTTCTTCTTCTTCTTCTTCTTCTTCTTCTTCTTCTTCTTCTTCTTCTTCTTCTTCTTCTTCTACTAATAGAGGCCAGGGTGGGATTGTCTGCATGCCTCAAAAAAACCTCCATGAAGCTGAAGGTGGTACACACAGCTGAAGCAAATGAGTAAATGTATCACTCTTCTGCCAGGTAATATTATGCTACACTGCACTCACCCATTCCCAGGTGGTGTCAGCAGAGGCAACACATGTCCAATGCACATTAAGGTAAAGATAAAGGTTCCCTTGCTCGAAAGCCAGTCGAGTCCGACTCTAGGGTTGCAGTGCTCATCTCCGTTTCAAAGCCAAAGAGCCAGCGCTGTCCAAAGACGTTTCCGTGGCCATGTGGCCGGCATGACTAAACACCAAGGCGCACGGAACGCTGTTACCTTCCCACCAAAGGTATTTATCTACTTGCAATTTCTTGCTTTCGAACTGCTAGGTTGGCAGGAGCTGGAACTAGAGACGGGAGCTCACTCCGTCATGCAGCAACTCGGGTCTCGAATTGCTGAACTACTGACCTTCCACAGCCTGCAGTTCAGCGTCTCCCCAATGCACATTACATTACCTCAAATTAGCTGAGACCAGGCAAGAAAACTACAAGGCTGTGCCCTCCCCACTGTAAACCCATAACTATGGGGCAATCTACATGTTACAAAGTCCTTCTGTTTGTTGGGGGACAACAACATGAGGACTTTGTATCAAACACGCATATAAAGCTTTGTGCCTCCAAGGAATTATTGTGGCCCTTCTCTGCTTGCAACTATAGTGTATTGGAAAAAGTAGCTTCAGAGTTCCTGTGCACTGTTTTCAGATCCTCAAATTGCCCAGTGGAGCTACAATTGGCTTTGTTGTATAATCATGTTACTTACAGGGCTGCACATAATTTTTATAATAGAGACAACAGAAGCTCCATGGAGCAGACTGAGGACAAGAAATCAGCACAGGAAGATAGGCTGAAGCAGCTTCTCCCAGCGTGCCACAGTCATGAGCAGGAAAGGGTGGCATTCACTGGGGACACCCAAAACTCCCATCACATGTCTGAAATAATGTCTTCATGTTATTCTCTGGCCCCGGTCACACGGGAGGATTTGCCCTGCGGGAGGGACGGATCGGGGGCGCATCAAGCAGGCGCGATCATACCACCACATCTGGGAAGCAGCGCGCACCCGTCCCCGAATCGTCCTTTCCGGGCGAAGATGCAGCTCAAAAATGTAGCAGCAAAACAGCACTACCTACTGGTTGCTGCGCAACACGGGTGGCCGTCTGATCGTCGTCGCACGCGTCTCTCCCGCAGC
>NW_015167578.1:4602-20309 GCF_001447785.1 Gekko japonicus | reverse complement strand
CTGAACGGCACAAGAACACGCATCCGCAGCAGGCTCACCTCGCTCTCCGGTCTGTGGATTTCCCCCCCCCCGGGCATCTGATCGTGCTGGGGAGGAACTGCGCGGTGGCCGGGGGGATCTGTCTGATCCCGCAGCTGCACTTCTCTTTTGATGCGGCTCTGAAATGCCGTGCCTTTCCCCCTAGTGTGACCGGGGCCTCTAACACAAAAGTCCCATCACATGTCTGACACAGTGTCTTCTGTTATTCTCATGTTATTCTCTTTGTAACACACAGACTGGCTCTACATCAAGGAGGGCTAAAAATTCCTTCCCTTCCCCCCATCCATGCCTATGGGCCAGTTCACAAAATATCTTATTTCTGTGCAGAGGTCATTTCGGGGGGGAACGCGGGGGATCGCAGTTCCCCCGGATGAGGTACGGGCGGGCGGGGCACATGACGAAGCCCCGCCCCCTGCTTCCGGCCGCCCTGCTTCCGGCCCTCATTCAGCCAGGAGGAGGCAGGAGAAGGGGGAGGGTAAGTTGCTTCCTCCCTGCCTCTCCCCACCCCTGCCTGCCTGGGGCCAGGGAGGGCCTTCGCGGGGCTTCCTTGCACTCCCACCGGCCTTGCAGGTCCACCGCCTCATGGGGCTCAGCAGTGGAGCTGCAAGGCCGGTGGCAGCGGCCGGGACCATTGCGGGCGGGGGGTGTGGCCTTATGACACACTTCCGGTAATGTCAGGGGGTGTGGCATATGCTAATGAGTTATGCTAATGAGTTCCCCTAGCTCTTTTTCTACAAAACGACCCCTGTTTCTGTGCATGAGAATAGCCTTGACTTTGCATGCAAGCCAGGAAATGTAACATGATTTGAGCAACAATGGGTACAGTCAGCTGCATTTTTTAGGACTGTGAGCATGCATCCAACTTGTCTCCAAATAAAGCAAGATTTGCAATACCCTTTCTCTCTACATATGCAGGATGTTCAAAAAAAAAACACAGCAAAAATTGGAAGTTTTACAAGGGCCCATGATCTGACTGTGACTCACCTGAGGGTTTTGACTCATAGATTGTTGGCCCCTGAACTAGACGAATCTGATAACTAATCTATCAAAACTTTACCTAACAACAATATTTGCAGTTCACCTGAGGATTGAGGAATCTTGTATTTGATCATTAAATTTGAAAAAAAAATCTGCCAAGGAGAGAGAGAGAGAGAAATATCTGAAACTAGAATGCTTAGTGCAAGAAAAATAAAAATAATCAACTCAAGGGACACCTCAAACTGTTCATCATACAGTATGGAGGCATGTGAGCTGCTCTCATCTGAGAAACAGAGTCAATACATTGACAAATAACACACCTGAGTCCTTTGGGAATCAATTAGACAAAACCTCAAAGGGACAGAATCATAAAGGAACAAATCCACAACAGGAGTTTACGTTATTCCATCAGAGATTAATCTGAAGGAGAGTGTCCAGTTCCCTTCTCCCTGATCCTTTTCCCCTCTCCAATTAATTACAACTCAGATACCATCTCAGAAGGGAGATGTGCACCTGGAGGAATGAAAATACACAGCCTTTTTACCTCATGTGCATAAGGCTGGAAATCCAACATGTTTCAAAAGGAGGCTGTCCCTTATTATAGGAGATATTTGACATCTTCCCCCAACTGACAACAGCTGCCTCCTCCTTTACCAAGTCACTAAGTAGCTTCTTTGGAAACACCTGTGGCTGAAAATAAAAACAAGAAAGGAAAGGAAAGTCTCTTACTGTGACAGCACATTAAAAATTGAAAGTCTCTAAGCTCAGAGACATACTTCTGTGTCTGCCTCTTAAATCAAGGCTTGGCAAATGAAAAGGGGGGGGGAGAGGAAGAGAGAAAGCAGGTCATTAGCAGTAAAGACTACCATTTCCCACCAATTGTTAATGCTTTGTTTATGTGGATTTCTATGAATATGACATTTTAATGGCACGATAATTGTGTGATTACAGTGCAACAAGGATTGCTAGAGCAAGAAAAGAGCAGCTCAGACTGACGCCTGCTGTGGGTTCTTCAGTTTCCCCTGAAGCCCGCCGACAGATAACCACAGGATTTTCATTCAGGGCTGTCAAGCCTACCAATACCCACAAGCCACATTCACACCACAATACCCCATAAACGTGTTTAGTAACAGGTGCTAGAGGCAGCAGGTCAACCCCTTTTCTTCCCTCACATTTTCATCTTGATGGGCTAAGAAGCTCTAGAAAACACCAAACCTGTAATTAATAGGATTTCTTTTCCCCTTATTTTAGCATTTTGTTTGGAGATTTCTGAAAATATGACAGCTTGGAAATACACAAACCAGGTAGAGGTATCACCAGTATGTGGGGGGGGGGGTGAACACATTTCAGTCAAATACTGCTGTTGCTGTTAGAATCATGGTTATTCAGTGATGATGAAAGAACATTCTTCCCATGATCAAAAGTTTTTTTGTTGATGTTTTGTTTGTTTTTTGTATTATGATTTTCATATGTCCCAGATAACTCTGGGCACTAAAATCCATTTGTGCTTCTCAGAGTCCCAGATCCTTGCAATGTGGACATAGAAATCAGAATTTGCTTTTTTGTTTTGTTTTGCTTTTTAACCAGAAGCACAATGCCAAATTTTTGTAATGAATATGGTACATTTTTCTCCACTGGCAGACAAGCAACTCTCAGTTTTATAAGGATCTCAGTGGTAGGCAGACCCTTTTGTCGAATCAGAGGCACACGAAAACTGGGTTGGAAGAAAGTGCAACACAAATGTTTGAAGAAGCCAAGATTAGTATGGCCACAGGCTGTACTTCTGATAACAGGGCCTGGAGACACCCTGTGAAAGATAAGGTGGAGTAGAGGCCAAACACAGAGAAAGGAAAATAGCATTGCCTGCAAACAGTGCAAGACAGCCCAAACAAGTAAGGCAACTGCTTCTAGCCACCCAGGACACAGTAAACAAAGTCAAGTGTTCATCATCACCTTATTCCCCAGCAAATGTGACCTAAGGGAAACTAACAGAGACAATTACTCTGGAGTGCTCTCCTTTTTGCAGGTTTCTAATGGTGCTAGCAGCACCAGCTGAGTCCATCGTTAATGGCCTTCCTAGAAAAGCCTGCACAGGGTATGGCCTGTTGTAGATCCTTCGCTTAAGGCGAAAGTTTTTTTGTGTGTCTTTTTTTTGTCTAGGCGAAAGTTTTTAACTCTTCCGCTATCAACTTTAGGGTCAGTACTGATCTAACCAGTGATCTCACATTCAGAATGTTTTATTATCTTAAAACGAGAATGATAAATCCAGATTTCGGAGTGGGCTGCTCCCTTTACGTATTATCTGCCTTTTGTAGAAACTATGTGGAGCAATGAAGAATGAAATACATGCCAAGAACATGTTTTAGTGTAAGCAACATGTTAAAAAGGGAAAGTATCGCCACTGTGCTCTAACCACAGAGTGGCAAAACTTGCATGATTCAGTTAACAAATATTTGGCCATTTTATTTATTTTTTAAAACCTTTCCTGCAATCTACCTGCTGTGTCACAAATGTTCGGCTAGATCAGGGGCATCAAACATGCGATCCGGGGGCTGGATCAGGCCCTCGGAGGCCCTGGCTGTTTCCTGCTTCCTTTTCCAGTTCTGCTGCTGCTGCTACATCACAGCTTACTTTACCAGACTCTCTCAATCATACAGAAGATAGACAAGCCTCTCCTGTGCAATTGAGAGAGTCTGGTAAAGCACTAGCTGAGGTTCCTCCCCCTTCTCCCAGGGGGTGGGAGGGAACCAGCCAGAGCTTGATTCTTGGCCAGGCTGCCGCAATCGTATACAGGAGACAAAGGGAAGCCTTTCTTTCCTTCCACTGGCTGAGGCTCCTCCCTGAAGGGAGGCAGAGAAGGAGGGAACGAGGGAGAGCTTGCTTTGCTAGGCTGCCTCAATTGCACGGCAGAAATACCAGGCACCTTTAAGACCAACAAAGTTTTGTTCAAGGTATGAGTTTTGTGTGCCTTGCTACCATGTGTGTATTCTATGTGTGTGTGTGTTTTGTTGGGCTCCTTATGCCAGGGCTCTCCTGGTTGCAACTGGGTTCCCTCCCCCTTTTCACTGTATTCATGCCTTCATGATTCAGTCTTTCTCAGTAAGAAAGCAATGTGAACTATTTTAGAGGAGGAATAACAACAAGCCAGTGAGGTGGATTAGGCTAAGAGTGTGTGTCCAAACCAAGTTCACCCAGCATATTTCCTTTGTAGGACGCTGTAGTTATTTCTCTGGGGAAGACTATAGTTTTGTATACAAACAAACAGCCCTCAGTCTGTGTCAGGATGCCTTCTCATGTTCTTGACCAGCAAATGAAGCAACTTATGTACAAAACCTCACAATGCCCAGCCATTTCATGTTTTCCCCTGGTCCTAGACTCAGAACACTGAACATGAGATTTCTATAATGAATGTCAATAGATCAAAAGTAGGTTTGCAACTAACAGATACACACCTAAACAGCATACTCAAGATAGCTACAGCACAGATATTTTGATGCAATAATTCAGAGCAAGAGGTGTCAGTTATCAGAGACTGTTAAATAGACAAAATATTGCAAAAGTTTTAAGCATGTTTTATTTAAAGTTTAAAAAATCTTTGTGTTTGTCTGTGTCCTTTATAAAATTTATATCTCTGCTACCTGGCATTACATTTTATGACACACGTGGCCTGGCCCAACAAGGTCTCATTTATGTCAGATCCGGCCCTCATAACAATAGAGTTCGACACCCCTGGTCTAGAGTGACATCCCATCTCTGCTGAGCTCTCAAGGCACTGCCCCCAAATCTCCAAGAACGTTTCAAGCTGAAGTTGGTAGCCCTACTTCCTGTATTTCTATCTCTCAGCTTTATACTCATTTACTTTTCTTCCTCTGTCTGCTAAAGGGGTCAAAAACTGCAACCCAAAACCTCTCAGTTTGACTGTTCTGAGCAGGCAAGAAGTGGCCAACTTGTTCCATTTGCTGGCAACGACTCACCTACTCTCCCATTGGCTACTGGGGAAGCTGCCTTAGTATCCTATTGCTCCATCCCCCTGGCTCCTCCATTCTTACACCCCCACGTCTGACGCATTGCACCTTGGGAGTTGTAGTTCTCAGCTGGCCTTACTGCAACCGTAGCAAAGGGAATTAGAACTACAACTCCCAACTTGGGAGTCCCAAGAGGCCATGGGGCATTAAACTGTCAGTTAAACAGTTAATCAGTTAAACAGAAAGCAGCTTTGAAATCGAAAGGGGTTGGGGGTGTTAAGTATGCAACTCAACAATGAAGTAAGTAACAAGTGATTCAGCTTTATTGAGAACGATAACTTCCAAAAGAGCACACAGCATCAGACGACACACGACAACACAACAGTGGAGCATAGCTCTTTTTAAACTCTCCCGGGCTGGTGTAGCCACGCTCTCACATAGTTATCATCCAATCATGTTACATAGGTAACAACCAATCATTTGTTTTCCCTCCAGCACAGACTCTTTCATTGGTTACTGTTCATGCTTCAGCCAATGGTGTTGTTCCAGATTAGAATCCGGCTGAGGTTTCAAGCTTAACACTACATGTTAATGGATAAGACACAACAGGGGGGAAAGGGAAGGCCTGGACATCCCTCTGAATTACAATTGATCTTCAGACTACAGCGATCACAGTCCCCAAGGAGAAAATGGTTGCTTTGTTTGCAGACAAACAAACAGCCCTCAGTCTGCGTAAGGATGCCTTCCCATGTTCTTGACTAGCGCATGAAGCAACTTATGTACAAAAGCTCTCAATGCCCAGGCATGTCATGTTTTCCCCTGGGTCCTAGGCTCAGAACACTGAACATGAGATTTCTATAATGAATGTCCATAAATATTTATTTATTTCAGCTTATATTCCGCCCTCCCCCAAGTGGACTCAGGGCGATATTGCAACAACAGTACACATGCCAGATAAGAATGTGGTTGTATTCAAACATACACTTTTTCAGCATTTCTCTTCACCAGTAAAATCCAAACAAACATCCAGAAGATTTTAATAAATGAAGTTAAACAACTGCCTTGCGGGGAGGGGGGTGAGTTTGAGGTGTGGAATGCAGTGAAGTCCAATCAGCTTCCATATGCAAAAGACCTTGAAGGTTCCATATGCAACTGACATTCCAACTGCCTTGCGGGGAGGGGGGTGAGTTTGAGGTGTGGAATGCAGTGAAGTCCAATCAGCTTCCATATGCAAAAGACCTTGAAACGCTGGGCGGGACTGCACAAAGCAGCCAGTCAACCCAGCCAGCGTCTTCTGACTGACAGTTCAAGCGTCCATACACTAAAGGGGCCAAATTTAGAATGTTCATATAGAATGTTCTTACTCAATTATATATAAGGAGAGATATCTCTGCTACCTAGCATTAGTTTTTGTGACACACATGGCCTGGCCCAACAAAGTCAGATCCGGCCCTCATAACAAGACTTTGACGCCCCTGAGCGAGATGGTTGGTACAATTTCTGTCACCTCAGATATACCGCTGTTGAGAGAGTGAATTTATCTCCATGTCAAAGTCTTTCTACATGTGAGAAGCTAACATGTAACGCAGATGGCCAAGCTAGAAGCCTTCTCCCTAGCATGCTAGAATTAAAAATGCAGGGTATAATTTAAACATGAGGTATATATAGTTTCCAGAGACAGAAATCTTTTTGTTGGGAGGAGTGAAATGTGTTCTAACAGGGAAGCTGGCAGAAAGTCTATCACATTAATTCAGGTGTCATTCAGTTTTTTTCACTGGTATTCTAATTTTATAGTTTTAATTGTAATTTTATTCCAAGTTCTATTTCCTTGATCGAAAATCATTTTTAAAATCTGGTATTATGAATGTAAACTAAAATTCAGGTACTCCAGTTTAGGTCAGTCTGAGAAGTACAGTAAATGTAGAAGTGGGACTTGAAGAGACTTTCAAAACATTTAAGAAATGTTGGACTAATGTTTAATTTTGCACTGTGGTTTAGTAAAAAGAAAATACTGAGTGAACATTCTGAAATTAGGGCTTCCAAGATCAGAAACTAATACCTAGACCTAGCACTTCCATTTGGCACCATGGGTTTTGTTCACAAGTGTCAACACATTCCTGGCTGTGGTGTGAACGCCAGCTGTCTGGAAAACATTCTGCCAGTCACCAGCACAGAGTATTAAAATTCTGCGTCTACCAGACATATCCAGGAAAGTAAACTGCTTGTCTTTCTTTAGATAAGCTAATTACCAGGTAAAATGAAATGCAGCAAATTGTGTAAATATATGTGCCACACTACAACAGTTTCTCACATCCCTCCTACAGCCTCCTACAGCCTCCTACAGCCCTTCCCCCATTCCCTCAAAGGAAAAAAGACAGCAAATCGTCCATCAAGTCAATGTTCAAGCTATCATAATTCTAAATTTCCAAGGGCCTGTCAGGAGATTTAAGATTACAAGTGGAGAAACTGAAAGAATTTATGGGCCGAATCTCATTGGCCCATTCCCTCTCTCCCTTGCTTTTCCTCTCTGCCTCCCCCGGCACAACCTGCAGGCCCTTCCTTTTTCCTTGTCTCCCACCCACTTACCTGCTTACCCACTACTCATTGTTTCATACCCTGGCAGCTTCTGGCCCCTCACTCTCCTACCCTTTTCTGTCCCCCCATTTCCAGCATTTCCTTTTTAACTCTTCTGCTCCTCTCCTCCACCTTTACTTTCCCTCTCTCTCCTCCCTTTTACTTTTTTTTTCTGTCCCCCCCCCCCCCGACCCTGCCTCCCCATGCTGACACTAACTGAAGCCTGCAGTCCTCTGCAGTGTGGCTTGTAGGTTGCCTAAAAACCTCCACAATGGCCTCCAAGATATCACAACATACTCTTCCAAGATCTCAGATGCACACTTTTCTTGAAGTAGCAGACGTTGTTCCTGTGATTTAAAAAAAAAAAATCTAACATCCCTATATATTTTTCTGTAAATCTGGGGCTTCTCCCAAGCTTCGAACCCCCACCCCACCCCCAAAAAACCTTCTGTCACTGGCCCCAGTATATATGTTTTGAGTCACAATCTCTGGCCCAGTTCAGAATTACATATAATGAGATGGGAACCCATGAAACTCACAGAGGAGGGAACTCCTATCCCTCTACACTGGCACCCACTTTCTTTCCCTTTTCAGGCTTTCTCTCCCACTCCCATTTTCCTCTCTTTTTCTAGGCTTTTCTTGCCTTCCCCCTGTATTTCACACCCTTTCTTTCTTTGCAGGCTTTTCTCCAACCCCACCTATTCTCCTCTTTCTCTCCCTTTTCTCTGGGCTTCTCTTCCCCTCTGTTTTCCACCTTGTCACCTTTTCTCATCTGTCTTGTTTCTCTCTCTTATTTCCCAGGGCTTTTCTCCACTACCACCCCTGTTTTCTATACTTGCTTTTTCTCTATTTTGCCCCACTCACCACTTTGTGTTTCCTGTTTCAGCCACTGCTGCTGGGATTGCCTAGGCGGAGGATCTAGTACCATGGTTGCTAGGCAACCCCACAGGGTTTCCTCCAGGTCTATAGAAACATGCCCCTTCTCTGTACATGTCCTTATTATGTGGATGTATTGATCTGCATTTTGTGGCCATGTTCAGAATTAGATATTATAGTGACACACACACCATCTTTTGTTGCTAGCACAGCTGAAGGTTACCAGACCACTGTATATTCAGTTCTTTGTTCTTTATCATGGGATCACAGTTTTAAAATTGCTCTGCCCTCCTGAGAATGAGCTGGTGATATCCTTTTCACACTCAGCATGTATTGTACACGTTTGTCATCCCAAACTTTCAACAAGGACATTCATTGCTCTCATTTTCAAAGCACCTCTTAGGATATAGACATGTCACTTCCAGAGAATGAAAAGCCAATTCACTTCCTATAATGATAAAAAGCCACTGATGGATGCCATTTCAATCATGGGGGGAGCCTCTGCCTATATTTGGTGCCAGTAGAGAAAAAATGTCCAGAATAGCAGGTAGCAGAATGTTTTGCTATTCCTCACCCTCTTACTCTAGAACTACCCGGAATAAAACCTTATTTTCAACAAAGAGTGTCATGCCTGGGAGATTTCCCCTCCCCATTTTGATTATGAGAGTAACACAGAAGTTAGTGATGATCAGGGCCAGTGCTACCATTAGGGCAACCTAGGTGACCGTCTAGAGCACAAACATCAAAGGAGCGCAGAACTGACAGCAGGGGTGGGGGTGGGGCTACCTGGCAAGGCCAGTGCATGTCTGTGACGCGGGAGGCGAGGACACTTCTCCTTGCCCACTGGTGGGCACAGGAGAACAGTTCTGGGATGGAGGAGGGTGCCAGCGCCTGCGAGGCCACAGGTCCCATTCTCCCCCAGGCACCCTAGAAGAAGATCTCCCCTCCCCTCCCCATTCACGTTAACCCTCTGTCTCCCAGTCAAGCTGGCCCAGGAACCCTGCCTACTGCTTCTTCTGCAGCCGGCCCTTCAAGTCCATTCCCTTGCCCCTCCGGTGCCTGCGATAGGCCAGTCGATGGTGCCTGGGGGGAGGGCAAAGGACCATGGGGGTGAGCTGGGACCCAGGGCTGGGGCAAACGTCAAGCTGCAGACAGGGAGGGAGAACAGCTGCAGAGGATGAGGGCTTGGGTGAATGCCTTCCGGAGTGAGTGAGTATGTGCACGTGCGCGCAAGCCAGGGCGGGGCCGGGTAGCCGGGTAGGATGGGAAGGCCATGCGTGCCCTCCTTCCCCCTCAGCAATGCAGCCGAGCAGTCCTCATGGGTTTGCCGCAGCCAATGCCACTGAGAGAGGAAGGAGGGTGTGTGTGTATGCGTGTGCAAGCTGGGTGGGGTGGGGTGGAGTGAGAAGGATGTGGGCGCCCTCCTTCTCCCTGTATCTCTCTGTGTGTGTCTCTCGCCCCGTCTCTCTCTGTCCCCATCCCTCTGTGTTTTATGCCCCTCTCTCCCTGCCTTCTTGCCTCCGCGCCTCCCTCACTCTATCCTTCTCTCTCTCTGTCTTTCTTTTCCCCCCTCTGTCTCTCTCTCTGTCTTGCTTTCTCTCTCTCTTCATCCCTCACTGTCTTTCTCTGTCCCCCCCCTCTGTCTCTCTCTTCCCCTCTCTGTCCCTCTCTCTCTCTGTCTGCCCCCCCCCCATCTCTCTCTCTCTTTCTCCGTCCCTCTTTTAACTGTCAAAAGGAGATGGGAAAGACCTCTGCCTGAGATCAGCTGCCAGTCTGAATGGAAAATAGTGAGTTTGATGGACCAATTGCCTGATTCAGTAGAAGGCAGCCTCGTGAATTCAAGGGCAGCAGGCCTAGGAAAGTGCACACAAAATGAGATTCTGATGTGCCTGAAATGGAAACATTAAAGAGACTTAAATTTCAACATCACAATTAACAGGATTTTTCAAAATTCTTTGTGATTTGTGTTTTTGAGAGAGAAAATCAGAGATTGTATTACTTGTTCTCACAATTAAGAAAAAAGAAATTAGCAATTTCAAAATTTGCGTTTTTCATTCTTCCTAAAATGCATTTATGTTTGAAAATTGGTGGGCACACTGGGGGGGGGGCAGAAGGTAGCCTTGCCTAATGTGCAAAATAACCTGGCACCGGCCCTGGTGATTATTATGATACTGAAACACTAGAGGAGCTACATAAGGTTCTTGGAGGATTAAAATATGTAGATGGTTGGTAGGGATAGATTGATGGGTGGGTAGATAGGTAGGTAGGAATAGTTAGCATGTAGACAATGGAAATGTAGAAACGATGATATTAAAGGCCTGATCAGCAACTAAATTTGCCAGGTTATTGCATTCAGAAAGGAATGGTTGTTCAAGGTCCAATCCTTCCAGTCCCCTCAGTAACCATTGCCAAAACCCATCCCCACAGTTGTCATGCCCTCCATACCTCTCTTTTGCCTCTGCTGACTGATGCTTAGACTTGCCATGTTTTCTTTGGGGGCAAGGCATCCTGCCCCAGCAGGCCCTTCCCTCCACCACACAGCTGGGTGGTGGGAGAAAGAAAAGGAGACCATAGGGGGTAACAACCTGCATCCTGATGCACTGATATCACTTCCCATGCAGACAGATGTTATGTCAGTGTGGCACCAGGGGCTCTCTAGCATCCGGGAAAAACTTTATGATTAAACCACAGAGTTTTCCCAAAATGTTAGAGTGTCCCTGGCAATGTGCTGATGTCACTTCCAGTTGCACAATGATATCAGCATGTCACCAGCCACATCAGTACATTGCCAGCAAGGGCCCAACTACTTTGGCGAGTCCCTGCAAACTGACATCAACATGCTGGCAACCCTACTGATACCATAGATCATGGAGTTAGATTTGGGTCAGGTACCATGAACTGTTGACTCCAATCAACAGTGCAATCCTAAACAGAGTTACAGCCTTTGAAGTTCACTGAAGTTACTGACGTCAATACAAGTAATCCTGTCTTGTATTGCACAGTACTGGAATCTTGTCCAGATTTATTTAACTCTACATCTGGACACTTCTTTTAGTGTGGAACCCAACAACTCATTTATTTATTTATTTTATTAGACTTCTATGCTGCTCCATTCCCTGCCAGGCAGGGCTCAGGGCCGCTTACAACAATCAAAATACAATAAATTCAACACATTGAGACGGTTTGGTGTAGCAGTTAAGAGTGGCAGACTCTAATCTGGAGAACCGGGTCTGATTCACCACTCCTCCACATGCAGCCAGCTGGGTGACCTTGGGTCAGTCACAGTTCTCTCAGAGCTCTCTCAGCCCCACCTACCTCAGAGGGTATCTGTTGTGGGGAGAGGAAGGGAAGCTGATTGTAAACCACTCTGAGACTCCGAATGAAGGGTGGGGTATAAATCCAATGCTGCTTCTTCATATTACAGCTTTAAAATCCACGTTGTTATAACTTAAAACCTAAAACGTCTTTACTGCATAAGATGGCGGCGTATGCCCGGTGGAACATCTTAGTCTTACAGGCCTGCAGAAATGAATAAAGTCCCAAAGGGCCCAAGCCTCAGTAGACAGAGAGTTCCACCAGGTTGGGGCCAGGGCTGAAAAGGCCCTGGGCCCTGGTTGAGGGCAGCCGGACCATTCTGGGGCCAGGGATCACTAATAAGTTGTTTCTGGAGGAGCATAAGGCTCTCTGGGGGGTGTATAAGGAGACGCAGTCCCGTCCCGCAGATACGATGGTCCCAGACCATTGAGGGTTTTAAAGGTAAGAACCAGAACTCTGAACCCAGTTCGGTACTCAGTGTGGAGCCAGTGCAATTCATAGAGCACAGGTTGTATATGTGCTCTCAGGAGGGTCCCAGTATGGACCCGTGTTGCCACATTCTGAACCAGTTGAAGCTTCTGGAGCATGTTCAAGGGCAGCCTTCCATAGAGAAAGTTTCAGTAGTCTAATCTACAGGTGACTGTTGCATGGATCACTGTGGCCAGGTGCGCACGGGACAGGTAAGGAGTCAGTTGCCAGGCTTGCAAAGGTGGAAAAACACTGTCCTGGCCGTATCTGTGACCTGAGCCTCCAACAAAAGGGAGGCATCTAGTATCACGCCCAGACTCTTGATGGAGGAAA
The DNA here is from genome assembly GCF_001447785.1 of Gekko japonicus. Lineage (NCBI taxonomy): Eukaryota > Metazoa > Chordata > Lepidosauria > Squamata > Gekkonidae > Gekko > Gekko japonicus. The sequence continues at coordinate 7,761 of NW_015167578.1, read as the reverse complement.
CTGGTACTAGCTGTACTCCGTCAAGCATGGGAAGCTGAATTCCCCACCCCAGACCCCCCAGCTGATGGGTTCTGCTTTAGACTGCTCTGCTTTAACCATCCATCCCACCACAGCCTCCAAGCAACTGGCCATATCTTCTGGGATTGTATCTGGCCATCCATCCATTAACAGATACAGCTGGGTGTCATTTGCATTTTGATGACACCCTAGCCCGAATCTCCTGACTAGCTGAGCAAGAGGGCACATATAGATATTAAACAACATTGGGGAGAGGATCGCCCCGAGAGACTCCACACACCAGTGGATGTTGCAATGAGACCCTCTCTCCTAGCACCACCCTCTGTCCCCACCCTTGGAGAAATGAACATAGCCACTGTAATCCAATGGCGACGAGGTGATGGGTCAACAGGTCATGGTCAGCCGTGTGGCGAGGCGATGGGTCAACAGGTCATGGTCAGCCATGACAAATGCTGCTTTGAGACCTAACAACCACAGCAGTGCAGACCCGCCTCTGTCCAGTTGTCTACGGAGATCGTCTATAAGACACAGCAGTGCAGACCCGCCTCTGTCCAGTCGTCTATGGAGATCGTCTGTAAGAGTGACCAGCACTGTCTCCATCCTATGTCCAGGATGGAAGCCGGACTGGAATGGGTCCAACGCCAATGTGTCCTCCAGGAAAGCCTGCAGCTGGGCTAGCTTCAGAACACAAAGAGTAACTGAATAGCCTTTCTTTGGTTCCCCAACAATATGACAGCTGGAACAGCCACATTATTTCAGTAGGATCTGGATGTATGTCTGAAATGTCAGATTAAAGAGGGGGGGAGTTTGATTTAAAATTCTGTAATCTGTCAGGACACACAGTTAGTAGAAATTGCAGTCATAGGCTATTAATACCCATACACAAGCTGAAAAGAAAAAGAGGATGAAGAGATGTTATGTCACAGATGGATACCCCCATTCTACTTGGTGGTTTCTTTTTGTCCAGAAGTGAAAGGCTGAAGGCTGCCTGAAAAAGAAATAGCACAAAGGCCATAAGCAGGTTTTGGAAAAGGCCCTAAGAGTAGCTTCTATATCCCTTGAAAGGTGATTACATGCCTGCTACTCCTGTCCAACAATCAAACTCTCACTGAAGAAGGAGCTTCCAGGCTCCCAAGCGTTTTCCCTTCTCAGTTACACACTACATCATGTCAGCTGCATTGACAGAAACCAAGCACTGAATTCTAAATCATGCTGAACAGGCCTAAGAGAAAGCTCAGTCAACTCAATACAAGTAAAATGTTATCACAGAGAGTTAAGAGAGACAAAGGGATTCTAAGAATGGTCACTACACGCATCCTACAGAAGCCCATCTGCATCAGGACCTGTACAAGCGAAGAGAAGTTGTGACACAAATAACCTCCAGGGAAAGGCTAGATACACTATTTCTCATTCACACAGTACCTTTCTCTGAGACGGACAATAAAATGCCTCAGCTGCCGTTCACCTTACATGCTCAGTGTAATACAAAGCCACATGCAGACTGTTATCTCTCCCTTATGTGCCTTTATCAGGTCCTCACAAAAGTATACTCTGCCTCTGTAGAATCATTCCTAATTGGTATGACTGAGGCATAGCAAAATGACCATAAACATATCAGCAAAGCAACAGCATCATCAAACCACCATGTATCCCGGCCATCTGGCACAGATATTCTCTGGGGACTAAGGTTTCCTGAGGTGTTTTACTGCCTTGCTGCACTTTCTTGGGCAAGTGCCCACTCTCCCTTTTGTTCTTTATGGTTTGTTTGTAGGTTGTTTGCTTGTGAGTATTGTTTTATTTGGGGGGGGGGGTTCTATTGAAGACTACTGGAGGCAGGTGATAATCTTGTGGAAAGAATTGTAACTAGGCAATTTACACAAATGAGATTTAAATATTTTCCACAGGGCTGGCCTTGATTATAGAGTTGCACCATTCAGAGCACTGATGCCATTTGAACGTTCACATGGCTTCAAACAGAAAAGACTCAGCCCACCGTCCTGTCCGTCCCGTCCCCCCCCGCCACCAGAATATTCATGATATGAAGGAAGCAGGCAACAGGCAGCTAGTTTAAGGCTGTGACCTTACTTGCATATGGAATCTCTGGACAACAGGACTCACAAATGTATAATGGCTCTTTGTTCCATACACGGGGAACAGCAGAGAGATATTATTATCTAGTAAAGTGCCCATCAATTTGATAGGCCACGATGACATAGCTGGGCTTCGCTAGAGGGCCTCCTCCCCCCTGGTATGGCTCAGCTTGCCTCTCAACAAACAGCAGCAGCACGGTTCAGGCCTACAGGGAGCAGAAGAAGTCTATCTCTGTCAACTGTGAGGCTACCTCCAACACTGTCATGTGAAGGGGGGAAATGAAAGGCTCTTGCCAGGGAAAGCTCCTCTTTGGGAAATCAGTAAGTCTGCCAGAATTCTAAGTGGTATGATAGGGCAGGCTGGGAACAGACTGCATGACAGTCCAAACAGGCTAGGTTGTTACCCAGTCAGATGAGTTTCAGCTAGTTATTGATTGACTCCTGTCCTTTTATAACTGCCCTTTTCACTTGCCCATCTGTTCTCCTTTTCACAGTATTCAAAATCAGCATCCAAGACAGATTAAAGTCAAGTATAAGTTTATTGTCTTAGCCATAGGCCATAATATAATACATCAGACTATAAAATGGTAATGTAAACAATAAAAAAATATATCAGTATACTCCTTCCACTTTGCATTAAATACTAAACTCATTCTGATTTTCCTTGCTGCTAAGGCAAATAACGCCATTCTGCTAGAGACATAGCGGTCAAGGTCCGAGAGTAAAAATTTGATCAGATCCATATTGGAGAGTCCATTATGCTCCGGAATAATAGGGATGATGTACTTTAGCCTAGGGGCTTCATGCCATGTGTAACTCAGAATATAATGTACAATATCATCAACTTCCCCCATATCAGAAAGTCTGAGGGGGGAAGGGATACCGAAGAAACGTCCAGTCATTGAGGGCATGGATTGAAATCTTAAAGCTGTAAAAGCTGATCTTAATTCCAGGCTGGTTAACTTCTCTAAATGCAGGGACCTACAGTGATCCCTTTTAAAAAACTTGAATAATGGTGCCGTAAGACAACGTGCCATCACATCCTGATCCA